>NC_051176.1:98197100-98282314 GCF_013339695.2 Rhipicephalus sanguineus
TGTTGCCATAGAGGTGCAGGCGTTCCAAAGGAGTCTTAAGCCTTTCTTTCGAGGAGGTTCCCTTAAGAGAACGATGGCGTTTATGCGCGCAGGAATTTTGATTAGTAGTTTTTCGCTCGTAGCAATGACTGAAAAATACCAGTCTCAGCAGATAAAGCCTAGCGAAATCTGCTTTTTCCCATAATATCTACTGCTTTTCAAGCAGTAGTCTTCTTCCTCTGAAAGCCCAACGGGAAATGACCCATGTCGAATAGAATGATTACAGCTCCGCTCGAGGGCCTTCAAAACCGGAGCTTTTATTGTACTTCATGATGCAAAATATCAGCCACGTATTGAATCTTGGAATCTTCTGGCTTGATAGGAATGTCAAAGGTGCGAAGACATTCCTGGTTGGGGCTCTTTTTTGGCTCAAACGTGTAGGCCCACCTTGAAAGTCCCTTCCACTGTATCGGGTAGTTTTGTCTCTCTTGTGAATAACGAAAGCAAAGTAAAATAGATAGTAAGAAATATATAATTCAATATTAAATTTTACTTCAACATAAAAGTTGCAATAGAAATGCGCGCAAAAGCGACTAAGAAAAATATTAATATTTCAGAAGACACCCTAACTGGCATGTAGCCTCGACTTTAATAATAGGGATATCTGCACACAGGTGTGAAGTCTGGTTAATGCGCATCGATAGCACAGTGCTATCATAGAGGCACGCGTTTTAGAAAACACTCTCTAGACATGGTACTCCCTCTCAGCTTTGTCTGAGTGGAAATAGCTCAAAGAATTGAATTCTCAAGGAATTCTCAAAATAGCTCAATCTGATAACATGTTATTTTTTTCTAAGTTAGGTTTTTTAAACACACGTGTGCTGTACAGCGCAGAGCCACCATTTAGGGCAGGTTTTGTAGTGACGCGGAAATTGCGTCCTTGATAGTGAGAAAGTTCAAATATGTATACACAATAGTCTTCTCAATATTTACTTATGGACAAATATTTGGGATCGTGGAACATGAGGTGCAGCATGACTGAGGTCACGCCTTTTTAGAGTAAATACTTACTCTATCACTATAATTATTTGCGATGCACTTTCTTAAAGGGACTGACAACCGACCGAAATGTGTCACAAGACCTTGGCTGTGAATTGCAGTGACATAAACGAGCTTTTTTTTCCACATATGATTAGGATTTGTATTGTTAAATTGCGCTTTGAAAGCCACAACGGCAGGTCGCGTTGCCTGACGGGCAAGCCTTCATAGTGCACGAATGAAATGTGCAGAATTCTGTACGCAGTCCGCTGCTATTTACTAAAGAAAAAAATGCGTTTGAAATTATAACCCTACGTTATTAGGCATTCTCGCTTTATTATGTGCTTATAAAAGAATAAAAGGAGTTGACGTCGAGAGGCGGCGTTGCCTTCGCGACTACTAGTGAACGCATGTCGAGCAACGGCGCATGCGCACGGCGCTTTTTAAGAACTGTAAAGTGAAAAGCGCTTGTTAGTTTTGAAGTCTTCTTCCTCGCTGTGCTGTTCTCCTTCACTCTGTTGTACATTGCCGCTAACATGGGTATCTGTTAATGGAAAGTCAGCAGTAAAGACAACATGCAAGTGTCCATGCGTGGACTTCCCTCTTAGTGATTACTCTTTCAACGGCTTGAAGTGGCGTTGCGGCAACAAATGCAGTGTGTAAGCGGCTAATATCCCTATGAAATTACCTATGCTGATCAGGAAAGCAGCGTACACTAAAGAACGTGTTGAAAGGGTATCGTTTCGCCTCACAAAAACAGTTCTGATATCGTGCATGGCTCTCGATTGCATAATCGCAGCGCGCCCGGCACTTCCAGGTCACGAATGGCATGCACGTTATGAGCCTGAAACAGCATTCTTCATAGGAAAGTGGCGAGTGCCGAGAATTCAAGAAAGCAAGCGCAAGCCAGCAGCAAAGCAGCCGGTTGAAGATCTCCCCGTCGTTGTTATGGCAACGGCGCGCGCGGCCGGGCTCGCTTCCGAGTCTGCTTGCCTACCGTTTTGCCGTCTGTTCCGTGCACACCGGTCCCCGCCGCCGGCCTGCGCCAGTCAGCGAGGGGGGGGGGGGGCACTTGCTGAAGACCTTGACAGCTTGAGAGAAACACCTATTCTCATTATTCTTGTCGGTAAAACACCGCCTCCGTCAAACTTTTCGGAGGGGAGGCGGGAGCCTGGGGCATACCCCCTAGCTACGGGCCTGGGCTCTGGACGCCTAGGTGGCCCCTGTCGGTCTTCGAAACTTCTGAATTACCACGGCCCGTACCGTGTGGCCTAGCAAGCCCCGTACTTCATATACGCCGTCAAGTCGCTTGAGACTTATTGTAATCAAACAATGACGAGGCATCAGATTGTGCATATGGACCTGCTAAAGCCTCACTGTCACTGTGCAGCTGTCCGTAATTAGCCAGGGACGGCTCGTTTTCGGAGGGGAAGTAAATGTAATGCAAAATAGCGGCACTACTTGCAGAAGCAGAGAACGCTGCTCCCGTAGAAAAAAGGCGACGATTCGACAATACAAGCTTTGCGTTGGTTCTACTATTACTGGTTACGTTTCTGCGTCGTCTCTAATAGCAGAGTACTTCTTTGAAATGCTTCAGTATATTATAACTGGCTGCCCTCATGCTTGCCTTGGTTTCGTTTTGTATTGCCTGCTTATGGTTGAGCTTAACTAAAATCCGGGTTCCTTTTCGTCGTTGTTAGGTAATGGGTTGCGTGGTAGTAAATAATAAAACATTAGAAGTTTATTTGCTCCATTTCCAGAAGCGAAGCCGGAACTGCAGCAAATATCTTGGGTGCAATGCTCCAGCGAAAAAACAAGCATCTAAATCTCCAGCAGCGTTGTACTAGTAATAATAATTGCTAGAGTTCTACGCGCCCAAACCATAATATGTTTATGAGGCGTGCCGTAGAGGAGGGCTGGGGAAATTTCGACCACTTCAGGTTCGTAACGTGCATCTAAAACCAAGTGCACGAGCCTCTAGCATTTTCGCCTCGTTCAAAAATGCTGGAGCCGCCGTCAAACCTGTGCCCTTTGGGTCAGCAGCCGAGCACCGTAACCGCTGTACCACCGCGGCAAACATAAGCAATCCTGAGAGAGACAAAAAAGAAGAAAAAACCGCATTGGGATACTAGCCGAGGCCCCAGCGATTGTGCGCAAACAGCCAGCACGGATGATCAACTCATTCAGCCACAGAGCGTGGCGTCTAGCCCGTGATACGATAGCTATTATAAAGATACTACGATCAAACTCTCCTGGCAACGCTCCTTGGAAGTGTCCCCACTTTCCAAAGAGCAGGAACGGAATGCAAAAGTGAAAACAGCTACTTTCTGTTTGCAAAAATGCGCTGTAGACCATAATTCGATGTTTCACAGCGTAAGGA
Organism: Rhipicephalus sanguineus; assembly: GCF_013339695.2. Classification (NCBI taxonomy): domain Eukaryota; kingdom Metazoa; phylum Arthropoda; class Arachnida; order Ixodida; family Ixodidae; genus Rhipicephalus; species Rhipicephalus sanguineus. The sequence goes on from NC_051176.1 coordinate 98,200,498, forward strand.
ACGAGGACAACATGGGAAAACACACACAGCGCTGAAGTTATAACTGGCTATATTTTCAAACTTACAGCAATATATATGCGCTGTTCACCAGGAAAGAAAAAAGAATAGAGCAAATGAAGCATACGAAAATATTCCAGAAAAAATCGTAGAAGCCCAAAATATTTTGAAACGTGATAAAAAGTGCACGAGTGCAGCTTCGCTTGCTCTTTTGTCGTGATCGTAAAATATATGTGATATCGATGATGGGTTGTTGCTTCCTGTGGCTACAATTTTTTGTACACCAGGCCTGCAATTGTCGCATGACCAAAATCACGTAACATCGCACAACGTCTACTTATGTGACTACAATCACGTAACAACTAGCCACGTGACTAAAAATCACGTAAAATCACGTAATTGGTCTCGCGACTAAAATCCCGTAAGGTCACGTAACTATTGACGTGACGTGTTGGCGCTAAAAGCTTCGGAACAACCGGGTGGCGCGGGGCAACCTCAGCGTCTGCACTGGACTCTAATAAAGATGTACTTTCTCTCTCACGTGACTAAAATCCCATCACGTAACTACTAGTGACGAGACATTTCCCCTTCAGAACCACGCAACAAGTGCGTAGTGTGGGGAACCAACCGAAACCTGAGAAGAATAGAATATCCAAGCCTAGCCATATCCTATAGTATTATACTAGCAAAAACTTTGCACCTCTAGCAATAGCTTGGTATTACTAGCAAAACCTTAGAAGAAGCTAGGTCGAACGCTAGCTCCGCTCTCGGTTCCAGCCTTGTGCAACCAGTACATGCTTCGCACATTTTTATTTACAGATGTTTAAAATGGCATCTTATTGCGGTACGTTGAGGTGGGCTGGGAGTGCGTGCGAAAAACTGCTGAATCACAGGATTTTCGTTTTGTAACTGGGAGCACCAGTCCCTGGACTTCCCCAAAGCTTTGATCCACACACGTCATATCACACGGACCTATCCGATGCAGCGCACAGTGCTTTGTGATGTTAAAGGAGAAGGCATGCTGGTCTTTTTCTGTTCACGTAGCACGATAGATATGGCAAGAGATGAATAGAAATCCCAGTTTCACCGCAAGGGCGATGCAATGAGTGCGATAGCAACAAATGAATTAAAGCTGGCAGCTAACTCTTCTAGATCCAGTCTCGCGTAACTCTACAAAATGGTGCTGTAAGAGAACACAGCCACTCCAGGTAGGAAAGGGGATTTCGCACAGTCTCTTCGAGTTATTGAGAGCGCAGGATGTAGAAGGGCATATGAGCCGTCCGCTGATGCTTGTCGAGATAGCGATTTTGATTTCATTTAAGTTATGGCGAAGTCACTGCACGGCTGTTTGAAAAAAGAAGAAATATTGTTTTCCTATTCTATGATTGGCTTAATTAACTGTGGGTTTTATTAGTAGTGTCTAACAAAAAAAGAACCACTAGATAAATTCCCCTTCTTTCGTTAAGATTACGACAGACACTTGCGTTAGCCCTAAAGTAAAAAGCAACTGCAAAAACGTCTAACTTTGTCACTTAATTACTATGCCACGCTTGTCTAAGCTTAGTTCGCTTCCTTTACTGTCTGAATTGTAGACACCTGAGAAGATCGTAAGGACCTCATGAGAAGGGAGAAATAAGTCTCCACCACAATACGCGTACGAAAGTTCGAAAGAGCTTTGTTCACCATAACTTGATCGGGCGTTCTGTTCCTTAGGACGTTTATAAAATAATTAAGTAAGAATAAAAAATGTAGATCTGAACGATCTGATACGCGTGAAGTGTTTAAACATACACTAAAAAAGTCATATAATAAAGAGAAAAAGAAACGGCAGCTCAAGATTGCTGTCAGAAACCGAAACCGAAACTATAGTTCTTTTGCTTTGTTTCGGCGGCGACATCTTGAGGGAAGCTGTGGAAGTAAGTCACGGGCTGAAAAAAAAAATTGGCCGCGTAACTACGTGCTTCGCTGTAAATGACGTCGAAATCTTTGGCGGCCGTGCTACATGAGTCCTGGTCTCATTCGCGGCTACCCATCATGCTGTTGTCAAACCATTTCCGTCCTCGCATGATAAATGCAGTGGGGGTTTGTTTGAACAGATTTAATTATACCGCATTATCACTGCTGGCATGCCATGTGTTCGTACTTCCACGACATGTCAGCAATGTTTGGGTCGCGCGCGGTTTGCAAAGAACTATTTATGAGACCTGGTAGGCTTGCTTGGCCTCCCGGTATTTGGCGGTTCTCGCCGCATGCGCTTCTGGCGTTTCCTCAGTCTCCAGGCGGGCTCGCTTGGCTTCACGGTCTTTTGCACGCCTTTGGGAGCCATCTTCTGGAGTTTCTGTTTCCCGGCGTTTCCGCTGTGCCAGGCGTTCCTTGTTACCCGTTTGGCACGCGCTTCGGGCGTCTCTTCTGCCGCCCGGAACGCTCGCTTAGCCTCTCGGTCGCTGATGTTTCGCGCGTCGCGCAAGTGGTCTGTAGCCTGTTGCTTCCGGGTGCGCGTCGACTCACGATCTTTCGCTAGCCGCTGGGCTCGTTGCTCGAACGCTTCCTGGACACGCTCCAGACGACGGGCGTCGGCACGACGCGCTTCTCCGCTGCGATTTGGTCGTCGGTCTTTTCCGTGCGTTGTCTCGGCATGTCTAGCAGAGTGGGTTGTACTTCACCAAGCGGCCATTTACCTTTTGCCTTGCCTCAGACAGCGTCTCTTCTATGTTGAATCGGCCGTATCCCATTGATAAAACAGAGGAGGTGCTGCGTTAGAGTCACTGGAAAATTTCAGAGTACCGCAAAGGTAGGCTGCACGCGGGCAACATTGGGCGGCGGCGGCCATATCCCTTCCGGACCGTCCGGCGCGTTGGTAACGTGTGTTGAGAAGTGACCGATCTTTTCGCCTCGATGCCGTGTTACGCTCGGCGTAACTGCAATATGTGTGTGTGTGTTTCTTCAAAAGGATATCAGAAGTGATTTCGAGTCATCGACAGTCATGAATCGACTTCCCGGTAAGCGGTGTAGCTAATGAAACGTGCGGCGAATGTTGCCATGTGCTCGCGAACTCTCTTCGTGGCTTCAGCGGTCTCTTTTCGTTTCACGGCCGAGTGTGTTCGCAAGATCCGGAGCTGTATAGTTGCATTAGCGTAATGACCGTACGAGATGCCCTTTACTTCGACACTTGGTGAATGTTGACTGTTTGCGCTAGCTTTGCAGTCGGTGTTCAGGTTCACTTCATAGCGCATTCGAGAACATTATCGAACATCGAGAACGTTCAGCAATGCGTCCTTCGACTGATCGCTGATGCATACCTTACTTGCGCACCATGCTTGCTGTTCAGCTGGGTGTTATCTGTAATAGAAGTGGTGTGTGTACGGTAAGTGGAAGTTGTGCGTGAAGTATTTGTCTCGGTTCGGAACGCCAGCAGCCGAACGCACGGGCGAATCGGCGTGCGGTAGGTAAGGTGCATCTTATTTTGCGAATACGTTGTCATTTCTTAACAGATACGTAGAAAATAAGCCATCAAAATGATTGACGTCACTACTCAGTTGTTTCATTTCCTATTTTTTGTCTCCTTAATATTCCCAACGTTACAGTGCATTTGCAAATATTTTGCTGTGTTCCGACAAAGTTTTTTTTTTTTGCGTTGCCAGCGCGTAAACAGCTAGGGTTCGGTTTCTGCACTGCTTTTAATTTCAACTTTTTTTTTTTCGTAATGCACTCTTGTTAAAACTTCCTCGGCGCAGTGCTTTATGTTATTTTGATCAGAAATAGCACATGCCGAAAATTTTCAACGCGCATGCTACTGCAACACAGTATGTATGTAGATCTAGAGCTCGCATGAAATCGATTCCCTCAATGCGTGGGAAGATGGGCCGATTATTATTATTATTATTATTATTTTTTTTTTGCTGTGACAATTTCTCGCCCACTCAACAGTATTGTAAGGGTACGCTCGGCGCAATGCAGCATTAGCAACAATATATTTTTAGAAAAAAAAATAACATACGCTTAATAACATATTGCCTTATACCAAGTTTATCAACAGAGTGCCACGCCTCAGTTTTGCGCAGTGGCAAATGATCATGCGACAATTGCCTTCAAAGTATACAGTAAACAGTTATTATTTTAATAAGTCTTCGATTTCGCTCTCGTGCGTGACACGCTTAAAACTCGAAATGCATGCACAATCTGTTCAACAGGTCGAGATATAAACAGCCGAGCAAATAGAAAGGTATGTAGTGTGTAGTTTCCAATATTGCTGAACATAGCGAACCGAAAAGGTGAAGTATCCTGTTGCATGAGAGCTTTTCCAGCAAAGTTTATGTAGTTCACTGCAGAAAGGAGTGTTCTTCGAGGGGGGCGAATTCATTCCGCGGCCGACTATGCAGCCACGTACAACGACGCTCTTTGATGTTAATGTTTCCCAGACGGAATGCAAAAATATACCAAATTCCCGGAGTAGCTCACCAGCAACGTTCGGTTACTGGTGAGCTACTCTCTGGCATCTGCATGACGCGTTTAAAAAAGCGACGAAATACTTCTAGGGACCGTGCTACTGCTAAATATCCGGCTGTGCTCTGCATTCAACGCGCCTGCACCCAAAGCGCTTGGAAGGGATATGGCGGCGAGAGGTCACGTGATGCGAGTAAGCCAATCGCGTCGGCGGCGGCGCGCGGAAAACAGATGCGATACTCTGAAATTTTTCTAGTGACTCTACGCTGCGTGAGATATGGACGCCATCGGTCGCGCTATCGGGAAACATCGGCTTCGGAACTCCCGGCATATGCTGCCAGGTGGCAGCACCATAGCGTCGTAGTGAAATCGCTGGGAAGAGGCTTTTTTCGTGCTCTGCGTCTCGCTTCTGAGCACTAGGATCTTTAGAATTATGTATCTATAGATTTTGTAATAAAGGAACACTCTGCATATTACCTAGGTAATGATGTTGCGCCTCAGATATGCGTGATATTTGTTTTTTAATCGACCACGCTGAAAGTATGATCGCATACACCAGTTCAAGTTAGGTGGTCTTTAGGCATGGGCTTAAGCTTTGGCCGGACGGCTGAATCGAGTGACGTACCGACAAACGGAAAGACAGACCAAAATTTCTCCGTTTAACTATCCCAAGAAAGACTCTCTTTAACCATTTCAGTCACGGGGGGAGTGATTCTTGAAGTAATAAAAAAACAGGAAGTGAAGAAAATTGAGAGCCCCGCAATTGTCTATCTCAGGGGATGACACCTCAGCAGTAGCTCTCAGGGGGATGGGATAAGGAGGGATTAAAAGAGTGAAGGAAAGAGTAGGAGTGGGGGGATCCTGTCAGTGAAGTTCATGGACGGGGCACGATGAGCAGGAGCACGAGGACATCACGGAAAGGCGAGCCTTAATCGGTGAGAGGTGCTCGGCTTGGCTGACGTGGGAACCGTCACGGCACGACGATCGGCCAGAGGCACGGACATCACAGAGAGTCGAAACTCAATCCGAGAGAGGTGCTGGGCGTAGCGGACGACGCAACCGTTCGCAGCGGCACGACGATCGGCGAGAGGCCGAGAAGACTCGGCATCGCGGACGACGCGACCACCGCGCATGAAATCAACCGAGAGAATCCATTTCAGTCACGGTGTGTACAATTGTACATATCAACTTCGAAGTCGCATGATGCACCACGTGTTTCTTCAAATGACCTGGAACTTAGTGTGCGCATTCGTGCAGGCTTCCTGAGTGGACAACTAGCGCTTATTTAACTTCATTATGCTGTATATTGCTCCAGATGATCACTTTGCTAGAGACACTACGATGTTCGACGATCGTTCGACGTGCGACGTTCCAGGAGCAACGTCAATAGTATTTTTTTTCTTCGCTCGAGAAGCATGCAACCAAAAACAAACTGTGCATGCATTTTAGGCCTAATAGTTCATTCTTTTTATGCAAGTATTGAAGCTGACTGATTGCAGAATAATTAGATATTTAAGTATACGCTAATTAGCATTAATTACTCTAACTCATACAAAACAACAGATTCCTTCATTTTATTTCTTGAAATGTAATACTGAGTGCCTTGAAATCATGTCATGGAAATTTGACGTATATGCAGACAGTGCATCATAATTCGTGACTGAAAGGGTTAAAAACAGGTGGTCCGACGCCAGGAATCGAACCGATGACGGCGCGGTAATGATGCGCTCCGAACGTAAGCGATAAGCTCACTCGGCCATGGGCGACGCCTTGTCGCCTGTGGTAAGCAAGGGCACGGCGCTTGCAAGGGTTTATCAATTTACCACAAACAATTGAACGACCTCGCTTCAAAAAACGCGTTAGGGAACAATGTTATGCCAATTGCGGCAAGTTGAGAATGGCTTCAAACGAAAGCTGAGTGTCAGGACTACAAGTGATTTCCTGACCATTGACATAACTTGCTTAGTTTTACGACAGTGACCGTTTTTGTCTCGAAAAACATGCCACATTTTTCGCCGTTTCCATAGACTCCCATTGTACAATCTTTAGCTGCTCTGGAACAAAATTGAAGCTTACTGCAACATGATCGCTGCAGTCCTCTCGTGCGTTCTGGTTCCCAGAAGCGCTCTGCGGTCTGCGTTTTTCAACATTCACCCTCTACACTTAATTATTCGGGAAAAACTCGCCAGTTTCATTGAAAACGCGCTAGCTTCGCGCCGGGGCCGCCAGGGGCGCTGGCTGTTATGTGTCCACAAAAGCTGGTTATGATCAGACATGCAACATTTTTAATATTCACTTTAGGGTCAAGTGCGTTTATTTAAGTTGTGAAGGGCATTACAAAGCGAATGATCAGTATTTTTGGGGAGAACCTAATACATGCTGCGTAGTGATATTTTTAGCGCTTAAAGAAAGCCAGCGAAACATCAGCACATGACTGCCATCGTGCGCTATCGTACTGCAGCGCTATCGAAAAGAGCGTCGAGCAAAACTACCTGCGCGTAGACCGTGGCAAAATGAGCGGTTGCGGCTTATAGGCATCGGATTCACAATTATCCAATATTTTGGACAGCCGCACACGGCAAGGAAACGCCATCGGCTCTGAGAAACGATCGGCTGGCGGTCCGCGCGCCGGTTGTTTCGCTGTCAGTATGCTTGAGAGCGCTGCAATACGGTAGCGCGACATCGGCGCAGTTTGAAATTTCGGGCGCTTTCTTTAAAAGCCAGAAAAAAATCACCACGTCGCCATAAAAAAATGGATAGGTCGTTTTGGAATGCCCTCTACGACATGACGACACGCACTTGGTCCTAAAGTGAACATTAAAAATGTTGCATAATTGACCTTAGATAATCAATTAAGCGCAATATAAAAAATATCATAACGAGCGCCACATGACGGTAAACCACACGCCGTTGGTTTGATTCAGTCGCAGTTAACCACTTTTTAGATATTTGGTTCTATAGTTATGTGAAACACCCTGTTTACTTATTCACCTTGATTGTCGGGTAGGGAACCGCCTTGCTATTCGACTTAGATATTGTCACGTTGGTGACGGGAAGCTGGCCGGCGCACAGACAGGCAGACTACGACGACAATAAAATTAAAGATTGTTTAGTGGGCTAACTGGGCCCGAAAGCAAGCTAGAACGAAAAGTTCGGCGACTGCGAAAAGAACAGCGTGCTCGAGCGCCGGCTGACAGACTGCCCCGCAGGCGCATGCGGCGATTCCTTATTTATTCCTTGTGTCGCAACACATACGGGCGTCAGGCTGGCGAACGGGTACGCTCGATCGACCGGGAAGGTGTTGACGCGCATAAAGAAGATAAGATATTCGAGTCCACTTTTTTCTAAACGCACGTGGTATTGTCCTTTCGTGAAAAATGACCATCGTCTCGATGCCAAAACAACACACTACATAGACAGCAAGAAAATTGCTAGTATGCAATAAGAGCAAGGAAATGAAAATATATCTTAGTCTGCTAACGCCCAAAGAAGTTCTTCAGGCGCAGGACGTGGACAATTTCAGGTCGCAGGCGTTGCCGTGATTGAGTCACTCCATCAGGCAAAACTTCATAGATTAGGGGCCCAAGTCGTCGGGTTATCTTACAGGGTCCAAAATACCGGCGCAGGAATTTTTCGCTGAGACCCCGGCGGCGAATTGGTGTCCACACAATAATGCGATCATCGGGTGCATACTGCTGGTCCCGTCGTCGTCGGTTGCAGAGTCGGGTATCCATGTGCTGCTGCTCTTTGGTACGTATTCGAGCGACCTGGCGGGCTTCCTCCGCCTGTTGAAGGAAGCCGGTGAGGTCCGTATGGGTGCTCCTGTCATCGGCGTGAGGCAATATCGCATCCAGCATGGTGACAGGGCGTCCTAAGACAAGCTCGAAAGACGCAATCTGCGTTGTATCCTGTGGTGCGGTGTTGTACACGAACGTGACGTAAGGGAGGACTTCATCTCAAGTCTTGCGCCGGACGTTGACGTACATGGCGAGCATGTCGGTGAGGGTTTTGCCCAAACGCTTCCGTGAGGCCGTTTGCCTGCGGGTGGTAGGCTGTGGTTTTGCAATGTATAGTGTGGCTAAAGTGTGTGATCTCCTGCGTGAGGTCTGCGTGAGGTCTGGTGCGCCATGCCGGAGGACAATGTTCTTCACGAAGAAGCTCGTGACCTCGAGTGCATTGCCGGACGGCAATACCGCTGTCTCGGCGTAGCGTGTCAGGTAGTGTGTCGCTACCACTATCCAGTTGTTCCCATAAGTCGACGTCCGAAATTGGCCAAGCAGATCCATCCCTATTTGCCGAAATGGTTTCTCCGGTAGTTCCATTGGATGCAGTAGGCCGACCGATCTTGTAGGCGGTGTTTTCCAACGTTGGCGATCTCGGCAGGTTTTCACGTAGCATGCGACATCCGCGCTCAGGCTGGGCCAGTGGCATTTTCCTTGGATTCGTTCCAGAGTTTGAGTGAACCCCAGATGTCCTGCTGTCGGCTCGTTATGGGACGCCTCTAAGTCTTCTTGCCGTAGAGGGGCTGGAAACCACAAGTAAGTATAGGGTTTTCTGCGACGTGAAGTTTTAAATGCGAAGCATTTCTTAGCGAACCTCTGGCACTTTGAGCGTTTCTATCTACGTATCTATCTATCTATCTAGCCGCCTACGTCTGGGCGCTCTCATGATCGCCTCCTTAACTTGGTGTAGACCAAAATTTACATGGGAGGGTAAGAGGATTTGACGAATATGACTGCCGGGACATGACATGAATAACGTTAAAATCCTGTCGCGTAAGTCGTCAAACACTTTCCACTAGACACGTGTGGCACATACCCGCTTACCATGGGCCGCGGTGTACGGGTATGTGCCACAGGTGATTGACAGTTTAGATCTACCCAGGAACGGCGAGAACAGACATTGGTTACTTAAATGCTAAAGCGTTTAGGAAAACCAACATCGGCAGCGTTGACTCAACGAATGGAAATAATGAAAATTAGGATCCCAGCAGGAATCGAACCCAAGCATTCTGCGTAGTAATCAGGTATTCTACCGCTGAGCCACGCCAGGTCTATAAACTGGTTTAAAAAAAACAGCCTACGCAGGCGTAATATCGGTGCAACGTGAATTGCGGTTCTGGCTATCTAATTTTACAAGAAAGCAATAAACACTACATGATACTCCTACGATATGTACTCCTACGATAGAGGCGTCATATCAGATTAACGTCTGTAGTTCCAATGTTGACTCCGCTTTTATAGCAGTCTAATAAAAAATACGTTTGTATTCCTATGAATCAGCAAGCTATATTGAAGCATTGCTCGACCCCGGAAGAATACATTAACGAAAGTTACATAAGATATCCACATCACCGCACCGTAAAGTGCACTTCGTCCACCAGAACGGCGCAGTGTCCTCTTCATTTCTTACGAGGCTGGGCGATGGCCTCCTGCTGGCCGAGGATGATGATTTACAGCCCCTTTGTAGACTAGGCTACGTAGGACGCCCAGATAGTCTACGAATACGACAAACACCACCCACTGATGTTGGTCTACGTAGCACTATCCAGGCCTACCAGCCTCGACGGCCTATACCTCACCAACGCGATGGGTGGCTTCAGGTTCCGACATGTCGCCAGCTCTGTCGACAGACAATTTGTCGACGAAATCACCGAGCCATCCACAAATTCCAACAGCTCTACTATACCACATAAATCACTACACATGGAGCCCTCGTCACCACGATCACGACCAGATCCTATAACAAGTCATGGCCAGCTGCTGGTGCTCACTGATCACAGTGATGATGCGCTTGTTCAAGAACTGTCAAGAACTTCTTGCACACATGTACACGGTTTCGTGAAACGTGCGTGCGTTCTCGGGACACGTATAAGCACTATATGTAAGCTTACCGCTTGTTGGTAATACCCACATTGCATACCCAACCGTAAACAACTGGTTATATAACACATATGCGGCATATAACACATAACGCCCCTCACTTCATCGGCCGTATATATATATATATATATATATATGTGTGTGTGTGTGTGTGCAAGCAATACTATTACAAGCAACACATTTTACAGATTCGACATACACCTTTAGGCACAAATACACTTAGCGGCCTCCCAGTAGCACAGATTTGTATCATTCAACAAAATTTCATTGATGTCTGAAACCTAGCCGCTCACTAATTGTTGTTTTTAATATAGGTAGCAATAACTACACCTTCTATTTTTCCTAAAAAATACTGCACTTTCTTGCAGGCATTCAGGCTTGCGTATATTGCCTACATTTTGCCTTGTTTTCTCTTAGTCGAAATGGTGTTTCTTGAGCATGGTTACTATTATTATGATTACTATCATTTCATTACTATTATTAATAACTTGTAAACACAAGTACTGTTTTAAAAATTAAGAATTTGTTGTATTGGACAAGTTGCACATTGTTAAAAAGCATTGTATTTGGATTTGCAACATTTCTTGGAGGGCCTAGGGCATCTCCAAGGGAATACACCAATGTAAAGGGTGTAACCATAAATATTCTTTGAAAAAAAATGTGGGCGATTGTAGCGTTAAGCTACTTCGCATTGTTTCCATTTCCGTTGGTCATTAGCTGTTTACGATCGGTCGAAGTTTTCTGGGTGATGTACACAGCGCCTGCTTGTAACGCGATGCAACTAATGGCACAAAAATGATCCATCGCCACTTACGCGCGACTGCGTGAAAAGATAAGAAAATAAACTATTTATTTTCCATAAGCCATATTGTTGGTCATTAGTTCTTCAGCATTCGTCAAACATTTTCGGTGTGCCATAAAATTACCTGCTTGTGGCGCGACGTCACAAATCAGTGAAATCTCATGACGTTGAAATGACGTGTGCAAAGTAAACAGCGCATTCATATGCTGAACATCAGCTGAACATTTTGTGGAATAGCCGGGTAGTGTAACGCAATTCAAGAAGCCTACCGGCCGATCGTATTGGCAGCGGGCACTTATAGCAACTAGCGAGATGGATTGAGATGCGTGTGATAAATGTTGGGAGCTGTAGTAAAACGATGTTGAACTGTTTGTTCGCTTACACAACTCTATGAACTCATCCTTGCTGAAAAAGAGGAAGACAGAAACAAGTGTCGCTTAGCGTGCTTAATTATCGTCCGTGTTTTATTTTGCGCTGTAAAAGTCAATTCAGTATGAGTCAAGACCAACTAGTGCGGCTGTTAATTCAGCCTCCTTAGTCCAGAAAACCGTGGACCTTGGCCATCTCCCTCGTCTGGTAGATCAATTTGTAGGGCTAGCTTGAAAGTTGAGCTTCCCAATGTGCTCGAGTTCACTGCCATATTCGTCGCCTTGTTTCAAGCGGCGGCGATCGCTGCAAGCTACCATACGCGTATGATAGCAAGGCTAAGCAGGTTGATTGAAGACTAAAGCGGAAACCTTTTTTATCGCTTCCAGTTCGACCAAACTAAAACACTCAACACTTCTGCTCACTCATCCACTCACAGCGGCTTGTACATAGAGCAGCGGTGATGATATTCCTTTCCGCTGAAAGAAAATGAATTTCCTGAAACAGGATGAGGTTTCATCGCTTCATGAAACTTTTAATGGCTTCCGCCCGTATTTGCATCGCCAATGATTTAAATTCCAGGCCAGACAGAGCACAATAAAAGCATGACAGACTGATCTAACATTATAGATCCCCTGCTCAGCGGTAGCCTGCTCTGCAATGTTGGAGCACAAGGCGCGAAATTGTCGCATAAGCGGCCTCCACCGCAGAGAGCCTACAGAGGCGTTGGACAAATTTCACTATATAATTACGTGATTGCTGTGTTGAAGGAAAACTTCGCCTCAATGGTGCTTTGGCAGCGTGCATCCGACGGTGACCACAATCGAAAGTGGGTGGGGGGGGGCTCACAACCCCCTTGCCCTCCCCCTCCCCCGGTAGATACGCCTATGCGGACCACCAATGTAGAGTCACGTCATGATAGGCTTCACGGGATACGTAGTTGGAGATCAGGGTCCGAGGTATGCAGCCCTGCACTTGTACATGTTTGCGACTCCCAAACGTCCAACGTTAGACGACGGGCTAGCACACGAAGTTTCTTTGGGGTGCCCGATCTTGAAAGGGGAATGTCGACAGTGCTGACACTGTTGTGAGAAGATCAGGGAGCTGCGTCCGCTTGGTCATTTCCCTGAACGCCACAGTGACTAGGCAGCCACTTGAATATTACTTCGTGCCCTTTTTCAATTGCTTCATGGTATACTTGCCTTATTTCCGCTACGAGCTTGCCATGTGAGCCATGACGTAAAGCGAAGGGTAGACTTTGGAGGGATGCTTTGCTATCGAAGAAGATAGACCACGATATAGGTGTCTACTCTATGACAAACTGAAGAGCGGCACGGAGGGCTACTAGTTCAGCAGCTGTAATTGAGGTGCGTGAATCATTTTGAGCTGTATTGTGACAGATCTTGCCGGAATTATTACGGCGGCGGTCTAGCTTGTAGTCATAACTGAACCATCAGTGTAAATGTGGGTGTGAGCACTGTACGCCTCATGTAAATACAGTAGTGCGGCCTGTTTAAGGGCAACCGATGGCGTTCTTCTTTTCTTCGTAATTCCCGGTATGTTAAGGCGCACTTTGCATCGATGTAGGCACCATAAAGGCGAGGATGGTCTTGCTACAGACGTATAGTTCGAAGACAAACAAGTACTATGGGCAGCAATAATGTGTCTGAACGTTGCAGGCGGCCTTTTTGCAGATAACGATGCGAGATGGTGTGAAGGTACCCGGGCAAGGTGTCGAATATGCGCCCTGAGGGTATCAGTGGTCATGTATGTTGACATAAGATGACCTCCTGCAATGACCATTGTTGCCGCTGTAGACGCACATTTCGGAAGACCGAGGCACGTTCTTAGAGCTTGAGCTTGCAGCCCCAGAAGGGCGTGCAAGCTGGTTTTACAGGTATTTCCTTCCCATTACAGGTATTTTCATTTTACACAGGAAGACTGTATCTCGCAAAACCGAGGAATAAAGCATTGTATAGCTGCAGTATTGACCGTACTGATGTGCCCCACGACTTCCCACCCGGAAATTTGAGAAGGTGCGCTATGGTAGTCTGCCGTCCCTTTAAATACAAAACATGTGGCGTCCATGATAAATCGCGTTTTACGATTACGCCTAAAAAGCGGTGCTTTCCGGTCGTGGGCAACTGCTTGCCCATTGATCGTTATTGTGTACTGCCGCATTGTCTTACGCGTAAATGCGACAAGGCAGCACTTCTCCAATGACAGTCCTAGAGTTCGATTTTGCATGTACAACGCGGTCAGCGTGGCCGCCTTTTGTATCCTGGATCGTACTTGTAGGCACGTCACGGCCGTTGCCCAGATACAGATGTCGCCTGCGTATATAGACATGTACATGGACTGTCTTAGGTAGACTTTTGATGAGGCCAATGATCAGAAGGTTGAATAGTGCCGGGCTTAACACACCAGCTTGCGGCACTCCACGTCCTGTTTGATGGTAAATGTGGCACCGTCCTCGGTGACCATGAAAAAATTTCTGCCAGACAAATAGCTGCATATCCACTCAAATGTTCGGCCGCCAATTCCGACTTCAATCAACGCGTCTATGATTGCGCCATGTGTTACATTGTCGTAGGCACCTGTAATGTGAAACAACAATGCTGCTGTGAGGCGTTTCAGGCATCTCTGATGTTGCACAAACGTAACAAAGTCCATAACGTTATCAATGGGGGAGCGTCCACGGCGAAAGCCTGTCCTAGCGTCTGGGTATACGTTGTACCATTCCATGTACCTTTTCAAATGTGTCAGCACCATCCATTCCATAACTTTCCCGATGCAGTTGGCTAGAGCAATGGGTCAGTACGATGACATATCTAGCGGCGATTTACCAGGTTTATTAAGCGGAATCAAGTGGCTACATTTCGATTCTCGTGGAAAAACCCTTGCTGCAAGACTCGTACACATTTAGCAGCACGTGTCGTGCTTTCTCCCCGAGGTTTCCGAGTGCTGAATAAGTCACACCGTTAGGCCCAGGAGATGATGAGCGCCTGCAGCTTGCCAGTGCCGCTTCAAGCTCCTCCATAGAGAACATGAGGTCCACGCGGGAGTCCCAAGACACAGGACTGGGGACTAACGCATTGTATAGGTGCACATGTAGCCTGAGGGCCAATAAGTTTTTCTTGCGTAATTATTCAGCCACCTCAGTCTCTCTTCGGTCCAGCTTCAGAGCGAGAGACTTCAAAAGGAAACGCTGATGCGGTAGATGACGAAACCCGCGAACGGTTCTTCATATTTTAGACGCTGACGTGGATCCAAGGAATCGCAGAATAGCTTCCAGCTTTTAGATTGAAGTGCGTCAATACGGCGCCTAATCTTCTTTTGCGGCCATCTTACCTCTGTAAGGCCTTGTATTGATTTGGTTTGCCTGTATCTTCTTTCCGCGCGCCTACGAATCGCCTGTAGGTGCTGTAACTCGGCTTCAAATTCATTGTAATTCGGAAAAGGCTGAAAGGTGCGCGTAGCCTCTGTTATGGCGTTTCAAATCTCATTGTCAAGATCTGATGGAACCGTGCCTTCACAGGTTTCCTCCCAGTGCAGCCGGAACGCCGACCAGTCAGTAGTTCGTCGGAGAGTGGTAGAGGTACACTTGGATAGTCCCTTTACCATCAGATAAGTAGGAAGATGGTCACTTCTATGAGATTCGATATCCGCGAACCATTTTGCGCGTCTTTCCAGATGCCAAGAGACCATGGACAAGTCCAAGCAACTGCTGTAGGCAGTTCCCCGCAGATACGTAGGACTACCATCGTTGATGCAGCATAGATTGTGCTGTGTCGCGAATAATGCTAATCTTCTCACTCTAGAATTCATGTTCACGCTGGCCCATAGCGGTTGATGAGCATTATCTCCAGTGAGAATCCAGGGACTAGGCGTTGATGTTAACACGTTTTGCAGGCGTTTGGGACCATAAAACTTGAAGGAGCAATGCATACAGCAATAAGAGTGAAGGTAAGCTCCTTCGTTTTCACTATTAAGCAAACAAGCAAGCCGACCTGAAGGGTCCCTTAGGCTAGCAAGCCAGCGCTCAGCATGGTGGTCAGTTGCGACCTTGAAGTGTTTCCCGTAAGGATACGGCCGAAATGTTGTGACAGCCCAAACGACATCCAGACATTCCTTTTCTGTCGTTGCGTAGTTGAATTCAGCTTTCCACAGGTAGCTGCTCGCGTAGGTGACAGCTCGCTCGAGGTCTTGCTTCTTCTGAATCAACACTGCTCGGAGTCCCACGGCGCTTGCATCCGTGTGCACCTCGGTGTCGGCGTTTTCGTCGAAGTGACCTAGTATTCGCCGCGACCTCAAGCGTTTTTCAAGTCGCGAAGGGCATCTTCCTAAGGCTTCTGCCACGTAAACTGCAGGTCGGCCTTTGTAAGGCGTGTGAGAGGCTCGGCGATCCGTGAGAAATATCGTACAAGACGCCTGCAATACGCACAGAGGCCCAAGAACCTACGTTGAACTTACGGACAGCTTTCCTGTCAGCGGGCGTGGGGAAATTTTCGATGGCTGCCGTCTTGTTGGGATCCTGACGGACGCCCTCGCGACTGACTACGTGTCCTTGAAGAAGGAGCGCCTCGCAGGCAAAACGACATTTCTGTGGCTTCGGAGCAAGTCCCGAAGTCTTAATCGCCTCTGGCACGGTCTGCAGCCTGTAATTGTGCTCGTCGAAGGTGGATGCGAAAACGACAACGTCGTCGAGAGAGACGAGGCATGTCGACCATTTCAGCCCGGACAACACCATGTCCATGACACGCTAAAATGTCGCAGGTACTGAGCATGGGCCGAACGGCATAACCTTAAAGTGCCCCTCACCAGGTGACATAACGAAGTTTAGTTAGACATTGGAAGTTATTGCGAGCCCAATAAAGAAGCATTATGACACAAGAATTTTTCTAATCGGTCCGTTAGAAGCTGCGAAAAATTTCACCATCTCCCACTAAAGGGAACCATGTGGGGATGCGAAGGAGCGCATGGGTCAACTTAATGTTCCGTTCATCACCGGCACCTTACCCGATGTTAGCGCGTCCTTGCAAGTGGAGCACACCACGAATTCACTGTAGTTGCTGTTGCTGTTACTCGTCCCGAACTCTTGTTGGAGCACGCCACGTGGGTTCATCGCGCGTCTGGAGAATCTCGTTCCCCGACGCCATCGCGTCATTGCTGAGAGAGTGCAAGGGGGAGAGGCGACAGCGTCTTACCCATCCCCTTACACAGGGCCGAACGCGCTAGCGCGTGCCAGGACACATGGTTTTCCCTCCGTTACGCCAAGCTAGGACAGCATATGGCAGCCCGGGCCCCTAGAGTGCTCTGCACGTATCATCATCAAGGCGGTCGAAAAACAAGACGAAGAAGACTTCTCCTCGGGGCGAGCGCGCGCTCTGCACGTATCATCATCAAGGCGGTGGAAGAACAAGACGAAGAAGACTTCTCCTTGGCGCGAGCGCGCACTCAATATGTTACAGATGTTACAGTCCAGCGCAAAAGCTGCTTCGCATCTAAAACAATAATTTGTAGCGGCGCGAAACCATGATGCGAGGAGGCGAGCTGCGAACCCTTGCCGCTAGCCCCGTGTAGCCTTCGCAAGCCAAATCCCTTCCCTGCCCTCTTCGGCACGCATGAACACGTCATGCGCAAAGTGTCACGAGCGCATGACGTGCCCGAACCAGCCCGAGACCCCGAGATGCGAGCGGTGTTGTGGCGGCGGCGTTCTTTGCGCTTCATGTTTGTAAGTTATGCCGAATGCGCCCTCGCCGATCACTTAGCTTTCAACCTTTTACTGGGACGAAAGCTGCGACATTCGTACGGATGCGAGACTAGCGGTGTGCCGCATGAACATCTAGTTAGACGCGGGAGGATAAATGAGCCTAATGAGCGCTGGAACGCGATAGAAAATTAGTTTAGTTGTAAAGGGTGGCTTCTACACGATGCGCAAAGCGCGAGAACACAAACGCGTGCGAAACGGAGGTAGATTAGTCTCGAATCTTGCTGCAATTTGCAGTAAAAATTAAAAAAGAAAACGCACACATTCTCTTTGTGTGTTCTATTATTGCTCTCAAGTTTTGTTCATCCATTCAAGCAATAAATTACACAAACTACACGTCGTGTCAAATAATTACCGCAGTGTCACGTGCTACTGTTGGCGACGTCAGAGCACAGTCGTCTACGTAGAGGGGCGACGTCACAGCACTACCATCTACGTAGGGCCATTCCACCATGTACGTCATCCCCTCATCCCCTCATTTACGCGGCGCGTAGCATTGCAAATTTCGGCCGACGTAATAATGAACGCCCAGTGCATGCACTGCGCTCGTCAGCTCAAAATTATCCAACCCGGCGTGATGAAGGCAGTCTTCTCACGGTCCCTCTCGTCCATCTCGACCTGCTAATAGCCCCTTGTAGTCGGCGGCTACTCCGGGTTTGTTCTTTCTTGTGTCCTCTGGCGGCTGCGTCCGTGTCGACCGCTTGAGAGGCACTTGGGCTGGTGTCGCGGTTCGATGGGGGTGTGCTAAACATCAACAGCTCCACGAAATGTCACGTTGGTGACGGCAAGCTGGCCGGCGCACAGACAGGCAGAAAGGCAGAATACAACGACAATAAAATTAAAGATTGTTTATTGGGCTAACTTGTGCCCGAAAGAAAGCTACACTCGGGGACAACTTTCTGTGGTAATGCAGTCAAAGCTACAGAGCCGAACCACGCCGTTTCGTCAGTGTCGCTGCGGACCAGTAGTTCACAAAAAAAAAAAAAGTTTTTTGTGCGTAACCTAAATATTTAAAAATGTGCAGTTATAATTTATAGCTGCTAATTGATAAGGGCAGAAAATGATTGGTGATATTATGTGAAATAGCGTTATATTTAGATTTTTCAGGGTTTTTTTAGTTGCCACGTTCTCCATTGGCGTCGCATTGGCTCTCTTCCTTCACCATCACTCTTCAGAAAAAAAAATGGCCTCCGCGTCGCCAGTGCCTTCTTTCTCCGGTTGCTCGCCAATTCGCTCGCCGCACAGGGTAGTCGAGAAGCTTGAGTACCAAAAGCTGTCGAAACAAACCAAGCAAGTGGTCTGCAACGTGCACGCCCAAGTGAGACTGACGCAACCGGGACTCTCCGTCGCTTCCGTGTTTCGTTCGGTTAGCCAGCTTACCGGCGTGAGCGAGCGTACTGTCGCACGGCTCAAGTCGGGCGTTTTAAAGGGCACCCTGAAGTCCCTGAAGCGTAAAAGGCTTCGTTTCGCGGCTGAATCACCAGCAAAAGTTACTGGATGACAAGAGTGCAGCAGTATGTTAGTTTTACCCTCTCTGCTCTTCGCCGGAAAGTACATCAGTACTACATTCGCAACGAGGCGCCAATGGCAGAAAAGATCCTCGTCGAGGTAATTGGCTAAGCCGACATGGGGCTACCGAAGCAGCTGAGTGTCAGAGCGATGCGCAGACTTCTGAATGACATTGGATTTGCATTTCGGAAGCGAAAACGTAAATGTGCACTGCTGGAAAGGGACGACGTCATCGTGTGGCGGCAGAATTATCTGCCACCATTCGGACCATTCGAGAAATGCGAAAGGAGAAACGGTACGTACAGCCACTGCTTCAATTTGTTCGACAGAGATATAAATGTCAACGATGTCAATTATAACAAAAAGGCCGCATGTAAAAATTCGGAGTTGAAAGAGTAGGAAAAGGAAATAACGATGTAAGGTTCTCGCACCGCTAAATATTTAATTTTTAATTCACCCGTCCTCATACATGATGCCGTTCATCTTGATTTGTATTTTTTTATGGCTTGCTTCTGCATCTGTGGCTCTTATTTGTATTTTGCCTGTTATTCTGGTTAAGCAAGCGAAGGCACAAGTACGTATCGACGTGTTCTGATGAAGTATGGGTAGCTCTGAATGAAGGTATTTTGTTATTCATGTGAGTAGGTACCTTCTGCGAACATTTTTTTTTATTTTTGTGTTTTCCAGTACCACCCAAAAACTACAAATATCTGCCTGCCCGGTAGAATGCTGTTAGACGCACATCATAAATTTCTTCTGTCCCAACTGACCCCTCTCGTTAAACACAGAAACCTGGCACATTTTCCCCTTGCTTTCGCAGGGCTATATACTACCTTGAAGAGACTTGGGTGAATGCTGGGCACACTAAGGAAAAGGTGTGGGAGGACGCCACTGTGTCGTCACGTGAGGACGCCTTCCGCAAGGGTCTCACAACTGGGCTTCGCGCACCGAGCGGCAAAGGTGGTCGGCTCATTGTCCTCCATGCTGGAAGCGAAAACGGCTTCGTGGATGGGGCATCTCGTTTTCTGGGCGAAAAAGAGTGTTACCACTGACTACCACAGTGAAATGGATGGCCCACGATTTGAGAGATGGTTCAAAGAAGAACTTTTACCAAACATTGAGCCACGGAGCGTAATTGTCATGGACAATGCTCCATACCATAGTGTTCAGCTCGAAAAGTTGCCCTCGACGTCGTCGCGCAAGGCTGAGATTCAGCCTTGGTTGACTCAAAAAAACATCCCGTGGTTTAATGACCAGTTGAAGCCTGAGCTTATTCAGCTGGTTAACCAAAACAAGCACCGTTTTTCTGGTTACCAGATTGATGCCCTGGCCAAGGTTGCTGGTCATGGCATTGTTCGGCTTCCTCCTTACCATTGCGAATTCAACCCTATTGAAATGGTATGGAGCCAGGTCAAGGGGTATATTGCAGCCAGCAACAGGTCGTTTCCTCTTGCTGGATTCGAAGAACCTTGTGACTCCAGAAAGCTGGGCGTGCGACTGCGCTCATGTGGGGCGTCTTGAAGAGGAGGCCTGGGAGCAGGATTGTGCCATCAAAAGCTCGTTCGACAGCATCATATTTGCTCTGGGATCTGACTCTAGCAGCTGCAGTGAGAGTAATGTCACTGAATTGAGTGGTATAGAGGAACTCTAGTGAACCCGGTGCGCGCTGGCTCATGTGATGCTGATTGTTTGTGAGATGCTATGTATTCCTTTTTGATGCCCAACAGCTTGGATGTATGTTCTGTCATTCTAATAAACCAAACAAGGACACAGGAAGGAAGTCAAGACACCACAAACGCCGACTAACAAGTGACGATGTGCACTATCCGCTTACGTGATTCTGGTTGGATGCAGCACCAAGATATCATTTAGTATGTTTGTTGTCAGCCTGTGAATTAGTCTTTTGATTGTCAGTTGTGGGTGGCACTTGTACTTCACACATAAAACGGCAGCTGAGGAGAGCAAGCAGTGCTGAGTGATGCATCACATATCTTGTTTCACCCGAAAGAAATGGTAGCAAAATTTTGATTACAACCCAAGAGACTGTAAACAGCCTTTCCAAATAGCTGTTACTGGTGGATGAACTGACAACACTGGATGAATTATAGCTCAAGAGCTGCAAGATGGAAGTGAATTCTAGAAATGCATTGTCTCATCACTGTAGCTATTTCTCTCATCTGGCAAAAAATACCATCATCAGTTACACTACGTACGTGGATAATAATTAGTACCCACTTGCCCATGTTTTGTTTGTCTCTTCGATTGCACATGTTAATTGCTTAAGTAAATGGACACGTTGAGCACAAATACATTTTCAAGTGCATTTTTACAGGGCAAAATGACGAGGTTTTAAGGGAATACGCGCAGTAATGTGCGCGTCTTCGGAAGTTTTTACTGTACAGTGTAGTCAGGTACTTCATATAACTGCTCACGGAGTCATAAATATTTCGTTGAAAATACTCGGCTGTCTGGCTTTGATAGATTAAGTTGGCTAGAAAGAAGGGGACACAGTATTAAAGGTTTATTCCTGTGACTGGCGTGCGTGTGTGTGTGCATCAGTGTTGTACACGTTCCTCTAGGACAGTAAGGAAAGCTCGTTCCTCATTCCTTCCCAATATTGGAACGAGTTCCTGTTACAAGTTCCTCTAATGAGAAAGGAACTCGTTACAGTTACATTTCGAAGATTGTAACTTGTCGTTACATTAACGTTACATTTGACTTTTTAATCAAAAACTACATTCTCGGATAATCCTCAGGCGGAATTCAGCGAGCAATTTAAAGCTCGCATCTAGCTGCATATATTATAGGGATTTGACATCGCCGACAGCAGGTTATATGTAGATAAACGGAATGTGAATAAACACCCCAAACGAATATTTTAGAGACCACCGGCCATACTGCAGACATGTCTGACTGCAAATTTCGTGCTCGTCTATTACAAGTAAAACACATATGTCATTTTCCACGTCGGTCTTCAAACCCGCAGTCAGGGTACTGCGCTTCAGATATTCAAATAGTAATCTCCACACACGCACCAATATAATTAAATTTCTTGTACAGGGAACCGCGTCGAAAGGAACAATACTTAGGCGTTTAATGAGTGCTGATTTAATATCTCAGCATGAGTAGAAAATAATGTCCAGGATACACATTTGCAACTTAGTAAGGTCTCCTGTTCGCATTCAGCCAACATATTTCTGTATACTTCTTTCTATTTCTTTGTACTTTTCCCTTTTTTCTTCCCTTTCTTTTTCTATGTTTTTCTCTTTCTCATTTTTATGTCTCTTTCTTTCTCTCTATATATATCTCTGTAGTTCTCTCACCTGCTATCTTTATCGCTCCTTCTTGCATTTGTTTGTCTTTCTTCTCTATATTATTTTTCCCCTCCTTCTTTCCCTCCTCCTCACTATCACTTCCCTTTCCCTCCCTCTTACTATGCTAAACTATACAAGGCTATGCTCTGCTCTGCTAGCGTACGCGTGTGTTGCAGAGAAACGTAGAGCCATTATTTTCCTCAGCAGCCCACTTCATTAGGATGGTCACTCAGCTAAGAGATGTATGCGAGCAAATGAAAATTCAGCCAGAATGGTACATTGCATTGGTCGTTACTGCCGTTCTAGTGTACAATTGGCAAATGCCGTTACTTGATCTATTCGCTCTAGAGTTGAATGCGAATTCTTTAGTGTTATCGTCATTGTGTCGCGATACGAGCAGAATGAACATAGTTCTCTGTCTGTACTGAATTGCTTCCAAGTGGCATGCCTATGTTGAATAAATACCAAGGAAAAAGCTGGATAGGCAAGCGGTTACGACACTCGCCTTTGGATCGTGGGTACGGGGGTTCGAATCTCGCCTCGCCGGGAGTCTTTTTTTCGCCAAGAATTTCTTTCTTTCTCGCTCTCTCTCTCTCTGTCTGCCTCTCTCTCGGTACTCGTTCTCTCGTCCATCAGAGTTATGGCATCCCACGCCGGAAAAATCGGCGCACGTGTTCTGGGAGAGAATCAGAAGAGGAAGAAGAGGACGAAGAGAGCGCGTGCCGGTTCACGATGATGGTAACTTTCTAGGACACGCGGCAAACCACGAGCATAACCGCTCCGCCGTAAAGAAACAGCTGTTCCTCTCGCACATGGTTGGTCTTGGCGTCGCGCGCTTCCCTGCACTCCCAGCGGGAGCCTTGAAGTGAAAACCAGGATGCATCATAGTCACGTGATAGGCGAGCGGCACATTTTTCCACATCACGCAGTCGCCCGTCCGCCCTTTTCTACATGACGTGCTGCGTGCGCCTACCTGTTCAGTGACTTGGAACGTTTACAGAAGTAACGCCGTTCCCTCTGCCGTTCCTTCGGAAACGTAACGAGTTACTATTACAGTTCCACCAATCCTGAATGGAACGGTGGCGTTCCCCCGTTGCTCCCAAAAGGAACTAGTTCCTGGAACATCGTTCCTTGGAACGCCGTTCCGTACAATACTGGTGTGCATTACTACTTGAGCGACCTTTAGATTTTAGCCAGCTGATTATGCAGGAAATATATAACAAAACACCTTGTTTTAGCTGCTGCAACTTTTCACGTAGCACGATTTATTCCTCCTGACAAATACTCGCCGTGGTCCAGATTTAAAACTGTCTGCAACAGGCCGTGGTAGGCCTGTGTGTTCAAGGGGTTTCCTTGCTGGTTCAGGAATAGCGTGTGTGAATACCGGCCACAGCCACGAAAATAGAAATTGTAATGTGGAGGGAAGAGGGATGGTCTAATCACCAGGCTGAGTATGGCTCAAAATGTTGGCGTTGGACAAAGTTAGCTAATGAAATGTGCTTTACGATGTCAGAAACCAATTATTGCTGGCGAAATGGTAGGTGACCATTTATTTTTGAACTTTAGAACCAGCGTTAATTGTGTAGATGTTCAGAAAGCATGACATTTTACAGACGTGCAGGGGTTTACACGCCTTCCTGTTCTAAGTAAGTAACCCAACAAGTGCAACATACGATTGCTATCCTGAGGTGTGCATAACCGGCGCCGTGCAGTATCGTGAGAAATGACCACATGCCCGTACGGTTTTATTGAAGGAGACGGAAACGGGCAGCGGTTGGGTTTGAGCACATGATTGGTGGGTTCTGCAGCGGCGCGAGGTCGCCGCTACACGTTTGCTGAGCCACGGAGCATATGGGCAGTGGGCCACCGATGCCTTTTGATGCCGGCGTAACTCAACGCGATTTAAACTGAATTTCACTTCGCGCCGGAGGATGTGCGAGCTGCTCTTCGGTATACCGCGCCCACGCGATGTAAGCACGCTACACGCGTCAGTTTTCAGCTCTAGATGATTGTACATATTAGTGCATGTCCCTAAAAACTGCAGCGCTGAAAATATTCACGTCATTTCTGGCAACGACACAGAATGGCACAGACAAATTAAGCGCAGTGAACGAAACGCCAATATGCCTGCACGTTCGGTAATCGTGGTTCAACGCAATCAACCAAGGAGCACATGCGAAGATACGAACTGCAGAAAATACGCATCTGTCACGCCGAAACTGATACTGAAACAAATTCATCGGGGACTACTTTGGCGCAGTAACACAGAGCAGTTAGGTCCGCCCCTATAGCTTTCCCTTCAATGCCACAGAAAGTTGTCCCCGAGTATAGAACGAACAGTTCGGCGACGGCGAAAAGAACAGCGTGCTCGAGCGGCGGCTGACAGACAGCCCCGCAGGCGGATGTGGCGGCCCTTATCTATTCCTTGTGTCGCAACACATCCGGGCATCAGGCTGTCGTACGGGTACGCTCGATCGCCCGCGAAGATGTTGACGCGCATAAAGACGATGATAAGATATTCGAGTCTATTTTTTTGTAAACGCACGTGGCATTGTCCTTCCGTGTAAAGGACCCTCTTCACGATGCTAAAACAACACACTGCATAGAAAGCAAGAAAATTGCTAGTATGCAATAAGAGCAAGGGGATGAAAATATGTCTTAATCTGCTAACGCTCAAAAAACTTTTTCAGGCGTAGGACGCGGACAATTTCAGGTCACAGGCGTTGTCGTTGTGATTGTGTAGAATAGAATAGAGGTCCAAGTCGTCGGGTTGTCTTCCTGGGTCCAAAATGCCGGCGCAGGAATTTCTCGCTGAAAACCCGGCAGCGAACTGGTGTCCACACCATAACGCGATCACCGGGTGCATACTGCTGGTCCCGTCGTCGTTGGTTGTAGAGTCGGATGTCCATGTGCTGCTGATCTTTGATACGCATTCGAGCGAGCTGGTGGGCTTCCTCCGCCTGTTGAAGGAAGCCGGCGACATCCGTATTGGTGCGCCCGTCGCCGACGTGAGGCAACGTCGCATCCAAAACGGTGGTCACAAAAAATATCTTTAGCAGCGTGGTTGTTGCTCTGCGCATATCGGCTGATCCGGTATTGCGACAGCAGTAGTACGCTTACGGTCAAGGCAAGACTACAAAAATGCAGTAACACACTAGGGGCACAAAACTTTCGGTGGGTGACGGGGCAGGCTCAGTACATCGACTGCGAAGAAAAAAGAAGATGGCTTTTGCTTTCAAGTAGTCTTAGGTGAGTGCATGAGGAATCCTGTGAGTTTCTCTAAAGCGAAACTGTATATAACTCCATCCCGTGATTTCTTCGTATCCGTCTACAGGGGAGTCCACGGGAATCTATTCCATGAATTCAAGTAAGAAGGGCCGTTCGCCCATTGGAATTACGCATGCAAGACAGGTCCCAGTATTCGTTTCAATAAAGAGAAGTGCAAAACAAGTGTCAAAACCTCATGATAGATGATAAGAAGTGTTCGAACAATGCAAAATGCGTAGCATTCGTCGTATACCTTCCCCGGTAACGATTACGCTTGCATAAGCTGCAGGTGCCGAGTAGTCACAACTGCCACCTACGAAGCAGGGAGTGACCTCACTTCACTTTCACATGTAACCTGCCCATCAGGTGATTTCATTTGTGTTGTGATAACGCCATAAGAAGGCCACGCATAGCTACATGACTCCCAAAGAGCAGCGTGAACGCGACGTGTGGCGACGGAAACAATGACGTCAGTGTGCGCAATGACGTCGTCATCGATTTTCATTGCCATGGATGTCTCAGGCTGTCAATCATTTCATGAAGTGCACTTCTCAATAGTTCAAGGCTGCGTCATATTATTCTATGGATAAAGTGGTATCATAGCTTTGCTGGCCAACCACCATCACAGAATGAATTGCAGCCCAATTTTATTGGCCACGGATGGAAGGACGGCTCCACGGTATTTTTAGGATCACTCACCAAATAGCATAACGTATTAAAATTGCTTCTTAACAATGTACCATCATGTATTGGTGATCTCTTTTAAGTCGTTACTGGAGACAATAGACGTTAGGGGTAAGTTGCGACGTCATGCTGACTTTTCAGCCGCTCCTTAGTTAAGTATGTGATCAGGGCACTTAGGATGAGTGCGTTGGTTAACGTTCGTTCTTGAAGAGGTGCTTAATCATTCCTGAGTTGCTTCATACGGCGCCCAGAGGCGTACACACAAGAACTGCATGAGTCTGGCGCTTTGCAAAGACTAAGTACATGTGCAGACATGTCTGTCTAATACGAGCTAATGTATGCGCGACATGCGCGTGTGGGCGACGGCAGCAGCAAGACGTCGACGTGAAGTCGTGATGGCTTAATTTCCGTTCGGCACATTTAGATTGCACATTCGAGAAACAGGGACCAATCTAACATCACCTAGAAGATTTGGGAGCCGCGTGCGCGCCTTCTGTATTACGTTACCGCACCCTGCATGCTTGGAGGAAACCACCCTTCGACTCAGATGCTTGAAAGACGTGCGACAGATAATGCAAGTGTCAGAAAATAAGTTATCGAAGTCAAGAACAAACTAACACTGCTGACATCCGAGTCAGTGCAAATTATCTTCTCTGACAGCCACCACTAAATGGCGGGTGCTCACTAGTACAGAAATCAACTACATGGACAAAAGAAAGACAAAATGCCGTGGAGAAGCGCATCTTTAAAAAAGCCACCAAGAAAGGGATGTCAGCTCAGACGAAAGAAGAAAGAGAAAGAAGCTACTCTACCTCGACCACACTGTTCCTCGCCTGCACCACCTACTGAACCAAATATAATTTTGCCAGTTATACTTCTGACAGCTGCGTCGTGTTTGTTTTCACTGAAGCGCCAACACCCTGCCTGCTTCTGTGATGGTATCTCGAGATAGTCAGCACACGTGCTTTTGAAGAGCACGCGCCTTGCTTCGGAATGAGTGCTGCTCATTCCAGATAAAATCCGCGGCGTTCGTTTGGTGGTGCAACTCTTGGAATGGAAGTAAAAGTGCTTCAACAGAACGAAACGAGACTAAGTCAAGGTGACATAGCGAACGGTTCACGGAAACTTCCTTTCCCGGAAGACATTAATTCTTGAGGGGATATCTGGTATAGGATGAGGAAACGAAATCAGTGATGTCTCTCAAAGAACAGTACCAGCTCCTCAGGAAGAACAGGAACGCTTCAAGCTCTATTAGCGTCGTGAAATCTTTTCTCCGCATTTTTTTTCGGAGTTACAACTTTCTGAGATGTACTGGAATGATGATGTTGGCTCACAACGTAGCATTAGAAAGTTCTTGTGCTGCAAATGAAGTGTTGCTTTTTTAGTAGCAGGATGGAATATTATTTCTAAGTTATATGTAAAGAAGGGTCATTATACTAAAGAGACATGGAAAGAATTTCCGTCCAATGTTAGACTACATACATTTCTAACAGTTTTGTAGGTGAGGGAGGTTAGTAGGATCACTTGACAACTGCACGAAAACTATTAAAACGGCCTATATTTTTATTTTCTCAGCACATTATTGTTAAATGATGCTGCGGATGTTCCACCTGTGTCTATCATGGAAGATTAGAAATTACACGAAACTCGGAATAAAGTACTGAATAAAGTAAAATGACGCTTTATTTGCAAGGCCACGTGTCGTTATCTTAATCAGTGGTAATTATTGAACAAACGGCAATAATTATCTGCAAGAGGGCCTAACCTAGAGCAGGGTTGCCAACCGTAGGGTAATTACCCCACTTGTAGGGTATTTTCGCAATTTTTCGGCCAGCGTGGGATAGTAGGGGGGGGGGGTAATACAATTTTCTTATAAGACGTAGGGTAATTTCCACATTTTGCTCGTCATCGATCAGCAAAACAGGTAGGCGATTCGCGTCATATATCCAAGACCTACATTCCTAAAGAGATCCGCAAACGAAATATTTGTTTGAATAAAATTGGAACTGTCCTAATTCACATGTTACCAGCATAGGGCAGAGACGAAAGATAATACGTCCCAAATCCATGTGATAGCATTGTTGTTTTTTCTCATGTACAGCCTTTTCCCTCTCCGTCGTCGCCCATTCGTTCGTTGCGTGTAGGGGCTTTTAAATTTTGCGATGGCGGCCGGTGGCGCTTATTAAGGCGACAGCCTTAGATGCCTCATCAAACACGAAAAGTGACCATCGGCGCAAACGCGAGTGGTGCGAAAAATCATCATGATATAACGACGTCACCTCATGACGTCATCGTGACGTCACAGATCTACACGATTTGTGACGTCATTATGAAGCCATAGTGATGTCACTATGACGACCCAATGTAAAGTCTAATGATGACGTCATCCCATGACATCCATGACTTGGTCATCAGAGGTGATCTGTCCGCGGAGGCATGTGAGGTGCGGAAAGCTTGCAATGCCTCCTAACCCCGAGGCAGTGCGAAACCACGCTAGGTGCAGAAATCTTTCAAGGGCAGGGGGATCATACGCAATCGGCTGAGAAAAAAAAGACAAAGAAAATGGCTTTCGCCGTCCAGACATCTTAGGCGTATGCATAAGAGACCATGCGAGTTTTTTCGATGACAGTGTGGAAGAGCGTGCCTTTTATAATGGGGCGGTGACTGACACTACACCAAGCTCAAGTTTTGTTGTTGTTGTCATTATTATTATTATTATTATTATTATTATTATTATTATTATTATTATTATTATTATTATTATTATTATGAGTAGTAGTAGTAGTAGTAGTAGTAGTAGTAGTAGTAGTAGTAGTAGTAGTAGTAGTAGTTTTACCTTACGGCCTAATCTTGTCCAGCTGAAAGAAGGTTCTCTTCTTATATAAAAAAGGTCACCGTTTGCCGCAACGGCGAAGCAATGAATGCGATAGCTACAAATTCGAATGTAACGCGAAGAACGGAAAGCAGCTCGAAATTGCCAGCGCGTCGCTCGAGCCCAAAGGACGCACGAAAAGAATGCACACAGGACGAGCGTGAACTATCATGCGTCACAGCTGGATACTTGAAGCGCACTGCTAAACATAAAGCAGGACGCACGAAACGAACGAACAGGTACACACAGGACGAGCGCGAACTAAATGTCGCAGTTGTTACTAGTTTCTGTTTGAACAGCGCGCTCCTTTCGCAAACGCGGCCGCTACAGCGAGCGAAGTGACCTTCGCACGCTCTGTGACTTCAGCGTGGACACCGCGGGGAAAACAGAAGACATACAACCCCCCGCTTCACCCCCCCGCCCGCCTTCTTCTTTCCTTGAGACAAGCGCATGAAGGCGACCACGCCCTGTGGGGCGAAGAGCCTCGGCGTTCGCAGGAGCGGGGCGACGACCTTTAAAGCGCGCCCAGCGCCCATCGCGCACATCGCGCCATCTCACTGGTGAGTAAGAAAGCACGCTAAAGTAAATGGTGTATATAAATAGCTCGACGTTAGCATGCTGAAAGATGCTACTCTCCATGGCTTAGCCGTCTAACATCGCGCGTTTCGGAGCGATAGGTCGGCTGTTCGATTGCCCGCGTCGGAAAGTATTTCTGAATTATTTTACTTTGTGGGTTTTCTATATATATATATATATATATATATATATATATATATACATATACATATACGGTGCGTGAAGGCGGCGACGACGACGGCAAAAATCAGCCGAAACTGTCCATATAATTGCTATCGCAATAAAATACTTGGAAATTCGCAGCCCAACTTTCTGCGCCTTATCGTAGACTAACCTTAGTTTTGCTCGTTTTTTCTTGGATATTTTTTTTTGCTTTCTGCCTATTTTTTCGCCACCAATCCTTGAGTCGTCCTATAGTTATTTCTATCGCCGGTTTACTTTTCTAAAGTTGCCTTTAAAACTCAAGGCTTCATGCAGGCTAGTGCCCTAACATAAGCCCGAATGTATATCTTCACATTCAATTAGAACATGCTCCATCGTTTCCTTACGCACGTGCATTACTCTTCTTTACTTAATCTCGATTTATAACTACACGTTCTAAGGACACCCGACATCGCTTCGAACAACAAAGCGCTTCTGCTTGAACTATCGTAAAATGTATTCTTGCTTATTTCTTCTTTACCCTTTCGATAGTTACTCAGACCCGGTTTTCTTTCCATCGCTGCTATCAAACACATCCTTTCCCCCTCTATGACGTTTCGCTTAATGCTTTTTGTTACCATGTCGCCTATACTGCCAGCCGTATACTTCCTGATGAGCCTCCTATAGTTATTTTTTCAACTGTGAGTCAACGCTCTTCGCATGCAAAAACCGGAACGCTTTCTGCTTCCATCTGCGGCCTTTCATGTTCTCTAGTCTCTCCTCGAAGTTAATTTTCACACCATTAAAGTCGCTAGGGACTTCAGCGCCACCACACGTCTGCTTGTCATACAGTGAAATACAGTCTGTACTTTATTATTGTTATACTGCGCTATTTTTTAAGCGTAGGGTAAAATGTAGGGTTATAAGAGAAGTTGTGTAGGGTAAAGTAAGGTAATTTTGACCGTGACGTAGGGTGTTTTTCAGAAATAGGTTGGCGACACTGACCTAGAGATTGTTTATTCAGGACCTGTAAACGCACAGCAGCCCACATTCCTTATTGTCGATGCAGAAAACTTCCTGAAAGGAATAACATTTTATAAAGGTTGCTCTCTTATAAGGTGCAGAACGCAAACACTCTCGATCGACGGAATGTTACACTGTGCTGAACGTTACGATATATTACGCCGGTGACTTTGATGTACGTGCACAGTCCTGAAAATGTTTGGAACAGGTAAGTGTGAATCTCGGAGGCTTGGTTTGCTCTTGTTCACTGCTGCAATCCACCGAGCAGTTAAGCTTCGTCTACTGTGGGGAGCTTTGAAAGAAAACATCGTCTCGGCCACCGTTGTTCGTACAGCCGTAGACAGCGAGAAAGGGCGGTGCACTGACGCTGATGCTTCTTATAGACCGAATTGTCCATGTAGCAGCAATCTTTTTAAAGCGATAGTCGGAAACATAAAACGCAGACACTGATTTACGATAATTGTTAAATATTATGCTCTGCGAGAAAAGGGGAGACGAAGAAGAAAGAGTCCGCACCGGCATTCCTACAGAGTTCTTTTCGCAAGCGTCCAATAAACAAGACGTTCTCTACTTCGGCAGCGCTCCCTGGTTTTCCACAAAAAACACGAACACAACGCGACTTACCTCCTCCTGGGTTGTGCTGCCACACTAAACGGAGTGTTTGTGCTCAGAAATATTGGAAAATGGTGTGGCACTACAGGCTTCTGGTATCACAGAAAACTGCCCTTGTAAGTTTTTTCCCAAAGGTGGCATTGGCTTAGACTCTCTCCATATCTTGCATGTACCAGGCAAGTGGGGAGGATGAATGTGCAGCTAACACCCATGCAAACTTAATTGCAACCAGGACTCTTACGTCTTTTGTTGAAATTACTTTCATCAGTAGAAGTGAAACCAATTAGTTGGCATCAATTTGTTGAAATTAATGAGAACAGTTCGCAAATAAAACCTTTGACGGCCAATTGCACTTTTTAGACAAGTCTTGACAACTAAAGGTCGTTTGTCATTTTGCTACGGTGCTTATCAATGTGACTCGCGCATGCGCCTGAAGTTACCTGGCATGGAATGTTCTTACCAATAAATCAGTTGTTAGTTGGCACTAGTCCCGTCATTTCTTGTCCTCGCTTCTTTGTGCCTCCGAATTTTGTCAGACCATGCACCAAATAGCCCAACAATGCGTTTTAGTCAATTGCGTTTTACACGACTGTGTGACACGAAGTCTTGCAGCCTCCGGTTACGTACGTCAGCCAAGAGACCGAAGTGGCGCAGAAAATCCGCGCCTAGAATGGCGAATTTAACGTCGGCTTTTATGAAAATCCAGCGTACTGTTCTCTGTAGGCCAAAACTAAGCGCGGCATTGCCAAACTTGCGGTGGGAGTAACATACCTATTGGCGTTTGGTGGGCGGCTGCGCAGCCCTCTGACTCGTTGACCGTGACGCAGTATGGGGGGTAGCCACGGAGTCTCGAGGTGCGAGATTTCGTCCTTCATCTCTTCAAGCTGCTAGCACCAAGACTGCTCGCTTGTGACAGCTGCGTTAGATGTGGGAGCTACCCCCATGAGACCTGTCGGCCCCTTTTTTCGTCTAGCCACGCAGCACCTTTCACATCTACTTATTTCACGAATTAATAACCGTCCCGAAACGCAAATACACCTTGTTTACCAGCAGTACATTCCACAGCTTCCTGTGTATACACATCGGCAACCGGATTTGAACTGCCCATCCTGGCTATTGGAGCTACCAACTACTGAAGCGTCAATGCAAGGCCTTCGCAGTAAACATGAAGTACCAGCCGTTGCAACACTGCAATTGGCCGCACATCACATATTTGACAGGTACCAAGGGTACACTCACGTGTGCACTGATGGCTCCGTCACCATAGAGACTTCCACATCAGCATTTGTCGTTACTGAGTGACATGAAGAATATGTGCGCCGGTTGGGTCATTTTTCATATTCAACAACATCGGAACTTGTAGCCATTGTGCTAGCAATCAGCTTTATTAAATTAACAAAGACGTCCAGAAAGTGGGCCGTAATCAGTGGTTCCCTGGCGGCTCTTACATGTATTGAAAATACCACTACAGGAAAAAAAAAAAACATCATCAAAGCCAGTTCCACTTCAAGTGAAAGCTGTAGGAGCTGAGGAGCATAAATTCGCCTGTGTTTCCCTTCTGTTTATCCTATGTTTATCTGCTCTTCTGTGTCCTTTTCTTGTGATTGTGATATTTTATATCATTTTCTGTTCTTTTCTTGTGATTATCCGATTTGTTTTCCGGTTATCTATTTCCTGTACAGTGGTCTCCTTTCTACTGTTTTTTTTTTGTAGTGTTTGCTGCTGCGAGCATGGTGCGTCCAAGTCCGGGCGCTGGCTTTTCTCTTCCGCTTCTCTATTCCGTAGATCTGCGTCTAACTCCCGACGATGGCGTTTCGCTGTCGCTTCGCTGGCTCGGACAGACGAATTATCCCTTCGGCGACGCTGCCGTTCATGGGCAAGCGCACGCTGCGTTCCAGACATGCAGCCTGATCGGCTTATGTGTATCAAACGTGCGATCTGCGTGACGCCAACGCGAGACATGAGGCGATGATAGGGTGGTCCCTGTCGTCATCTCATGTCTCAGAGATATACGTATAGCATATTTCATCTTAAGAGATTGCACAAGCTACAAGTTCAAAACATCACGGGGTACTTTAGTAGGGTCCAAACCATTGGGAAATCACAGGAAATTAAAAGGCCGATGAGTTGGCAAAAGCGCCTTATCACTATTCCCAAACCCATCGGATTCCCACTTCATAATCCGACTTACGCCGCATCTCCCGAGGACTAAAACGTGAACTGCGTTTGTCAACCTGGTTCATAAACGCAAAAGGATCAATCATAAACGCAATTGATCTAAATCTCGAGAACCAACTAAACCGTCAGATCCCACGATGTATCGGCACCCTCATGCATCGCCTACGACTCAGAACTGCACAAACAATACACTTTTGTCCCGAATTAAGCGTGCGCCATCGTCAACATGTGCGCGCATTCATAACGACGATGTGCATCATCTGTTGCTCGTATGCCCAAACGCATCATACACATCATACAGAGAAACCACCTCGATCAGGAACTTCACTTACCGGACTCAGACCGAGCATTTTCATTAGCGAAAACACTGGGCCCATGGGCCTCAAGGATAATTCGTAAATCAATGATAGTGCTTCAACGTCTTTCTTTTTTCTTTTTTTTGGGGGGACACTAATATTTGTGATTAGTATTGAGCGAACTACATTGAAAGTGGGCATCGTGCTTGTGTGTAGGCGGTGCTAAAATGAGAACTTTCGAATTTGCCAAGTACAGGACTGTGTATATATGTAACCATTTTCTGAAACTTCATTTTTATTTCACGATCAAATGGAAAGAGGTAGCCGTTGCAATGAAATGGCGGCAACAACTCCTTCATTCCTTTTTATGTCAATACCAAAAAAGTCGGAGCGTGACACAATGCAGGATACATTAATCCCGCGATAAAAAATGCTAGAAATTTTGCCATCCGATAAATTCGAAGCTGTGTGCTTTGATGTGCGAAAATCATAAATGGGATGAACAAAGAAATCACAGTTTTGCTCCCATTCCGAAACAGTTAACGGTTGGCGCAACATCATTCGAAGGAATTCTTGCGCCGTTTCGTTTGATATTGGTTAGACGACCTTTCGCAGATGCACGTGTGAAGCGTTATTTCGAGAGTTACAAAAAATTTTGGTCATTGACGCTTTGGTTGCTCGATTTGTCTTCGTTTGCCCACGTGGAGGTCACGGTGCGTGAAGAAAAATATAGAAACGTCTCTTCGTTCCCCCGGCTTATGACGTATTCTGGCTGTCACTTCTTGTCACTGTCATCGTTTATATTTTTACATCTCGATGTTGGTGTCGAACAAGCTGCAGAGCGTGGCGACATCCAGTGTAGCCAGCCACATTTTTTTTCTGCTCTCTGCATTTCTCTCTGCAACGTCGCCAGAGTGAGATAGCTGGATTTGGCGAGTGCGAAATGTTCCTCGGGAGTAGGAACTTCCACCTCTGCGGCGTTTAAATACAAAATTCGTGCTAAGCACGCAGTGGTTCAAGAGAGACAACTCCGGCGCCCATCAGAACTAGAAGAACCAAAAAAAAAAACTTTGTCGGGGTTTAACGTCCCAAAACCACAATATGATTATGAGGGATGCCGTAGTGGAGGACTCCGGAATTTTCGACCACCTGGGACTCTTTAATAGTATCTGGGGTCTAACGTCCCAAAACCACCATATGATTATTAGAGACGCCGTAGTGGAGGGCTCCGGAAATTTCGACCACCTGGCGTTCTTTAACGAGCACCTAAATCTAAGTACACGTGCCTCAAACATTTTCGCCTCCATCGAAAATGCAGCCGCCGCGGCCGGGATTCGATCCCGCGACCGTCGGGTCAGCAGTCGAGCGCCATAACCACTAGACCACCGTGGCGGTGCCTGGGGCTCTTTAACATGCGTCTAAATCTAAGTACACGAGCCTCAGGCATTTTCGCCTCCATCGAAAATCGCGACGTTCGGGTCAGCAGTCGAGCACCATAACCACTAGGCCACCGTGGCGAGTGAAAAAAAGAAAAAAAAGAAGCTTATCGCCGTAAATTGCGTGTCGTTGAATATGTATCCTGCGTGCTCCCGTTCGCTCAACTTTGCTTTTGTCAAATTTAGAAATTTACGTAAATTTGCTTAGTCTTGAGTGTTGTCATTTGCCAAATTTCAGAAGGCTAGCACATTCCGAATTTATTGTTGGACTGCATTTGAGCAATTGTTTTCCATGAAAACGATGAAAGACAGAACGTGCCACCGCGATAATCGCTCCTTCGAGCCACTCGATCGCTTGGTCATAAATATTGTATGAATTGTAGCTCGTACGGAGGAAGTGCGTTGAGCACAGCCTTGAGGGTGTTGAAAGGGTGTTTTTAGACTCTAAGCATTCATTTGCCGAAATACACTTTCTTTGTGGGGTGTATGACTGTATATAGCGCTGAACTTCCTGTCCTAAGGGTGTGAACTCAAGAAAACCGTGTTTTTATGCACACTGGTGCATAAAGTTGCACGACACAGTTGCTTGCGCGTGTGCATTGGAAGATGTATCTGTGTAATGCATTTTCCATGTAGAAGCATTATACTAATCAGAGGCCTCATTGAGGGTTAATAAAAAAAGACGGGACACAATAATAATTATTTTGCTCTACTTAAGCAGCTAATACAAGCATTACGGAAGCTAACTCTTTACCAGACGAATTATTACTACTTAGTACTTATCTAAACAAGGGCAACCTGCAGCAAAATCGTTACCGGTTCCAGATATGCCAAAGAATTGGCCACACCGATTTTTTCAGGTTAATGACTACTGGACAGTAGCACTCGTAAAAGGAAAGCACAAAATTCGGAATAAAACCAACGTCATGATTTAAGAGGACACGCATGAGCGACATAATGAGCTCCTCACAACCGAGCCGTATTCCCACTGATACCGCAATGCTCGGCATAGAACCCACTCTGCCAAATCCCAGTTCGCCGCTAGCGCGAGGAGCAGAACACGAGGAATGCGCGAGAGGGCGAGAGCCATCGAGAGGCGGGTGGGGTGCCAAGTGTGCCCCATACCTTTACTCAGTTGGACCTTTCCCGCCTGTTTAAAGTGCAAGGTTATGGCCATGCAGGTTTTTGACGATAATGGCTGCTCAGGACCCCTAATATTGCATTCCAAGAGCTGTTTACTTTCCAATTTTACCCGCTCAAGCCTGATACCAAAGACTGGCCGTTGTGGAAAGCACGTCATTGCTTCATTTCTGCCCTTCTCCCCCCCCCCCCCTCCACCTAACGGGCATCCCTGCGCACGCCTATGGCGAGAGCTATGCGCTTCCCTCTTGCTCCGTGCCAAAACAACCGGAAATCATACGTATTATAATGCTGCCTCAGTGCAACGCCACCTAAAGAAATTTCGTCAAGACCGGGAAACTCTACCGCATACGTCACACATCGTCAGCGGCGGTGGGCTGGATTTTTTCAGTGGGCCGCTCTTGCACTGGGGACTCTTGCACTCACGCGGACACTACGGGACTGCGACGCTGGTTGCGTTGCACTTTGTGCTTGGTGGCGGTTCCTTAACGACGCCAGCGTTTGGCGGCGCCTTCGCATCGGCGCTGTTTTGGTCTCTTCAGCATTACTGGGCTTCGACGCTGGATGTATATTGAATTCCTCACGTGATGGCTGGCATCCCATGCTGAGTTCGCGGTTATGAGGCGCACGAAAAAAAAATCAACACCATCTTCCCAAAGGGAACCCTGATGGAATGCGAAGCAGCAGCATTGCGCACGGTTGGCGTCATGGGTTGAACGGCGCTAACGTGGGTGCTGCGGTGAGCGCTTGAATATTCGTTTGAAGCGATGGCTGGCGTAGGTCTTGTCCCCCGAATAGGCAGTGCACAAAAAGGCAACGAACACGTACACAAAAAAGACGCAAACACAGCGCTTGTGTTTTCGTCTTTTTTGTGTACGTGTTCGTTGCCCTTTCGCGCGCTGCCTATTCGAGAATCATGGCTCACCAACTAGCCCATCAGTACATTTAAAGTAGGTCTTGTCGTTTCTTCAGAGTGGACACGGGCGCTGGACCGGAGCTGGCGCGCGTTTCGCCTTGACTACCACGGCCTTGTGATCGGTGAAGTGCACGCTGAGAGGTTCCTGCAGACATTCGACGTCGAAGTTGGCAAGGACCAGATCGATGCACGTTCCCCTTATCGTGATGGGTAGTTTCCGTTCCGCCGACACGCACTTCAGCGAGTACACGTCTCGCATGTAATCGACGAGCCATTCTCCTCCTCCTCCACTGACGTCAACGTTGAAGTTTCCCGAGACTATAACACTCGATGTGCGCTCGAGCGTTGCGAACGGTGGAGAGGGTGAAGCGAGAGAGAGGTGACACGTACATACATGTTTCAACGCGTACGTTAGGCGCGCGTCAGCTTTATTGCGCGTGAACCGACGAGTCGGCGGTGTAGCGAGCGGCGGTCGCGGTAGCGGAGCGAGCGGCGGTAGCGGCAGGTGTTGCGGGCAAACGGACGAGGCGGCAGCGGCGGGCGCTGCGGCGAGCGCGCGGCAGGCGAGGGAGAGAGTGACGTCAGCGCGCACAGCGAGGGGAGCGTGACGTCAACGCGCAGCTGCGGCGTGACCTACTTGGCACCGCTCCAACACCTGCGGCGAGGGGAGCGCGTTGCGGCGCTTTCGTACAGACGCCAGGCTAGTCAAAGAGCTGCTTCGCATCTAAAATGTCACAGTTTCACTGCGAGGGCGAAGCAATGAATGCGATAGCAACAAATTGTAGTGTTACACGAAGTGAGGCTGGCAGCTAACTGTTTTGTATCCGATCTCGCGTAACTACAAAACGCTGGTGTAAGAGAATACGGCCGCTCCAGGGAGAGATGCTCTCAGCATAGTCAGTTCGCGTTGAGAGCGCCGCACGTAGAAGGGCATACGAGCCGCCCGCTGTGATGGCTTTCGAGATAGCGCGCGCGCCAGCGATCGCCACGGCGCCCTTAGATTCAAAGTTCAAAGTTGCTCCTTACGCGACGCGACACTCCCCGCCCCCTCACGTCTTTTAAGGCTCGTTAAAGACGGGCGGGGCATTTCCTGTCTGCTGCGACAGCAAGCCTCCCGAGCGGGGTGATGTTATCTCATGCACCCTCCGAGCGATGGGCCGGGTTGTTTGAACTCTGCTTCGGCTGCGTTCGTCACCCCCGCTCGCGCCCTTTTACCCACGGTAGAACATGCAATGCGCGGGAGGGGGTCTTTCCAATTTGGACTTGATACCGGAAGGACATCACAGCGACGGCGACGGCAAAAACCCGTCGAGACTGCCCATATAATTGCTATCGCAATAAAAGCTAATTGCCCTCTGAGTACCGTCGGTCGCTTCGAACTTGTGATGTGCGCTGCTTTTGTTTGTGCGCGGTTTCGATGGCGAGTGACCAGACTGTGAGGAGCGGCACCAGTGAAGTGTTGTGTGCCCCATCATTGTGGGTACTACGATTCTGTTGTCGCCACTACGACCACGACGGTGTGCGTTGCTTTCCTCTACGACTTTATGGACGGGCTGAACGCATGGCAGCAAGAAAACACTAACGCTTGCAGACTCAGTGACGAGACCCATGGTGCTATTCACCAGACAACCCAAGGACTTGCGTAGATTACCAGGTACTCTCTTGATGAGATCGACATGTATTTTGCTCTCCTAGGTAAATTCCGGACAGACATTTTTTTGAGATCGCTTTGGGGGTACAGGCGCCTGCCTGGGTACCATTACGACGTATCTACCAGGCAGCTTTACGAGAGTGAACACAAGCTTCACCTGAAAAGCACACTACA
Organism: Rhipicephalus sanguineus; assembly: GCF_013339695.2. Lineage (NCBI taxonomy): Eukaryota > Metazoa > Arthropoda > Arachnida > Ixodida > Ixodidae > Rhipicephalus > Rhipicephalus sanguineus. Next base: position 98,239,547 of record NC_051176.1, read on the forward strand.
ACAGGTTGGCACGACCGCTGCAGACACTACCGACGACGACCAAAACTAGGAGGACAAAACTGGGAAGAAAGAGCAAGCGTACAGCGAGCAGGCTAGAACGACGTCTTGACTGCTCGAGAAATATCAAAGCTAAAGGTCGTTTTACCGCTGAAAGCGTATGCGAGAGGTACAGAGTGCATGTGGCCCTCAAGAAGCTAAAATGTGACAACTGCAAAGACGCGTAACTGAGAATAGGACAATAAATGTTTCACGCGCACTCCCGCTCTACAGCCTCGTAAAGGAAATAGATAGAGGAGGTCTTGTTTACCCTGTAATATCAGCTGTGACCGAAGTGTGTTGTTGTGGAACAACTTGCAACGAAGCCAGTGTTTTTAAAGGTCCATGGGCAGGGACAGATAGTCACGGAGTTGACGCTAGACTTGCTGGCAGATGAAGAGTTCACAGGCTTTGATTACTCAGAAAATAGACACGACAGTGAACTAGTCCTAAAGCATGTACCGTGGTGAAACATGAATATTTCGCTAAAAAATTTGTACCAACCCCTCAATGACAAGGAACAAGACGGAGAAGACAAATCCAGAAAAAAGGAAACTCTGTATGCTTGAATTCAATAGTCAATTTCGTGCCAAAATAAAGACCACACTGAGATCCGAAGAAATACATAGACAGGGCGGGCCCGCTTTACTACCAAATGAGCACACGATTTTGTTGCAATAAAAAAAGTGCGAAAGCGAAACGCTGTGTGTCACTTTTTTATACTTTGGAGCACGGTGGGAAAAAAAATAAGTCACAGTTTCGCCGCAAGGGCGAAGCAATGAATGCGATAGCAAGAAATTGAAATGTCACACGAAGAACCAGAAGCAGTTCGAAACTTGCAGCGTGCCGTTGAAGCACAAAGAAGGACGCCCTAAATGAACGCACAGGCATGTAAAGGGCAAGCGTGAACTGACAACTGTCACAGTTGTTACGCCTATGTGGTTGAGCAACATGCCGCAAGTGTCGACAATGGAGAATCAGACGCTTGCTTGCTTGCTTGCTTGCTGGCATGCTTGCTTGCTTGCTTGACCAATAATTCTTGTCTCCTACCACTACGGGGGATTGGCCATGAAACAGGCGGTTAATATAAGTGGGGAAGTTTAGAAATTAGACGCTCTTAGATGTTTCTTTTTCTTTTAAACTGCGGCGCGTGGAGTGACCCTCTGCGTCTCCTACTGATGCAAGGTGTGCCCAGTGTTCTTTCTCTTTTTTTCGTTCCACATCCCGAGTGGGTACAGAAAATGGCCACTTTGTCGTGTGCTTCTCAAGGGCAGTATTCGAAATGAAAGAAAATTAAGAGCGCTGCGTCTGCAAGTGTCGACAATGGAGAATCAGACGCTCTTAGATATTTCTTTTTCTTTTAAACTGTGGCGCGTCGAGTTACCCCCTGCGTCTCCAGCCACACGGGGACGTCTGATGCAAGCTGTTCCCGGTGTTTTTTTCTTTTTTTTTCTTCCACATCACGAGTGGGTACAGAAAAGGGCCACTTTGTACGTGCGCGACTCAAGGGCAGTTTTCAAATTGAAAGAAAATTAGGAGCGTTGCGTGATAGAAAACACGCTCACGTTCCTCAGAGATTTGCTTACCACCAGCGGTACATGGTGTATATAAAAAGCTCGCCGTTATTTCGCCGGCGCGTACGTGGCGTGTGGCTGAGTTTTTTTTCTTTATTTTCGGTTGTACATCACTACGTAGCGCGCTGGGGAGCGAGGGGTTGCTCGTTCGAATCCGTGGTCGGCTACTTCAGAATTTTTTTCTTCTGCTTTATTTTTCTTTGTACCTTTTAATATATACATACATATACATATCCGGGACATGACGGCGTCGACAGACGGCGACGGCAAAAATCATCCGAGAGTGTCCATATAATTGCTGCCGCAATAAAATTCTTACATCGTGACTTGAAGCATTCGTTGTTTTTTAGTGTAAGAACGTTTATCACTAGCATACCAGGAATAAATGAATGAAAAACTTTATTAGTGCAAGGAAATTCTCCCGGTGAAGGTGGAGCCCTCAGTCCACGGCCCCTGTGTCCTTTGCCATCTGGCGAGCTCTGTCGATCAGCTTGAGCTCTTCTTCAGGATTCGAGCAGGGCAGCGCAGCCTCGTTACATGGGCCTGCGAACACTCAGAGGCTGTTCCATGAAATAACATACCAGGAGTTCTAATCGATAAAGGCTCATTCACTAGCGAGCTCACGCGAGCCAAGCGTCAGCCCACTGGCGACACGTCACTGGAGGAGCTTTCCGGCCTTGACGAAGTTTCTTTAGGTGGCGTTGCTCAGTGTGAATAGCTGACGTGCGGTCACGTGGCGCGCTAGAAGCCGGAAGCAGCGCCATTCGTTCTTTTAAACTCATCGGGTGCGGTTGTGTTGCATCATGCGGTATTCTGTGGTTATCGTTCGCGCGCAGCGATCTGCTAACTTATGCGTATGATTGCTGTTGTGCGTGGTGTAATCTAAGACATCACCCGTACGCTGTGCGTTAGCCATGCCTCTTCTCAGAGAAAGTGGCTGTACGTTCTCGAAGATGGATACGTCGAGGTTTAGCTATGCGATGTGCTTAGCGACGTTGTTGGTGGTCAGTGATGTTGACAATATGAATGTTCCAGGCTACTGACCGTTTTCTCATTATTTTCTTTTTTGTTGGCGTTTGACAGGCGTTATCATTGTATGTACTGCGCGGTGCACTGCTAAATGGAAGATCGAAGCCTGTGTCGGCCGCTCGGTGCCATTGCCGGCTGCGACGAGCTTCGTGCTGGCGCAGTACGTGCTGTGAGTAGTGCTCTGTGCTCTTTCGTCGTCTGCAACCGTGTGCTGTCGCGCCGGCCGAAACGTACGCGCGTCTAAAGTGCGCCGTCCGCGGTGGTGCCTGCGCTGTTATGTCTGTCGCGCGTCCCTACGTGCGTTCATGTACTACGTGTGTGTCTAGTGCTCCAAGCGTCTCAAGTCAACATTGGACTAAGCGTCCGTCGCTCGCTTTTCTTTTTCGTTTTGCGCGATCCCGATTGCCTGGGGAACGCACAAGAAGCTTGTTTCGCAAGAATAAAGGGAGATTCGTCTTCTGATCTTCGTGGGTTCCTCGACTACCGGCGTTCGTCGTTCTGCTGCCAAATACGCTACAGCGCCTACGCAAAGGTCATTGTCACGCGCCCTGGTGTTCCATTCAGCAGTGGACGGCTGTGTATAGTCACTCATGTAGGTGCAGGTTTGCCTGAGCTCGTTAGCATGGCAGGACGGCTGCATCACTCATGCAAGCGCCAAGCTCGACAGCTGGGCCACTTGGGGACAAATATTCATAGCGTTTGTGTTAAGCAGCACACGGAACAGGACATATAGGAAAACACAAGTAAACAATACGCTCGCTGCCGCTGCTTGTTAGTTCGTGTTTTCTCTGTACATTGTCCTGCCTGTTTCGTGCGTCGCTTCACACACACACACACACACACACACACACACACACACACACACACACACACACACACACACACACACACACACACACACACACACACACACACACACACACACACACACACACACACACACACACACACACACACACACACACACACACACACACACACACACACACACACACACACCATGATGGTCTGACGCTTGCTGTGTCGCGTTCTTCAAGCGATTGATCCTCCCTTCTCGATATCTGACTGCGCACTGCAGAACTCCAGCAACTTATTTTGACGGCCCATGTGCTTAGCGTCATGCAAGGTAAGAAAACAAAAAAAACTTAATCGTTTTTCTTGTAATGCAGTGTGCCACAGGGGAACACATTTCGACATCATTCACAGTTGTAGTTATGCAAGCAATCGTGGAAGGTAGACCACTCCAATAAGCACATTCATGCGACTGCTTGAGGTTGGCTAACAGTGAAAATGTGTTCTGGGCACGGAGTTCTCGTTAGTTCGGCCGCAATCCGGTTAATTTGGACGATCCTCGGAGTGCGCCAAGCGCCGCAAATGTGCGACGCAAAAGAGCGAAAGCGCGTTTGTCGACAACCAAAACGAGGCTGCGTTGTCCGCATCGCTGTCTTCATCAGTTAGTGACCACGGTTTGGTCTACATGCGGATACGGTGCTCACAGCGTCGCCTCAACTTGAGGCAATGCCCGCGCAATGTTGCAACACTCAAACATGGCGGAAGCTGTTGAAGATTAGCTTTCACCCGCGGTCAGCATGCTGGCATGAAACTCTTTTGCTACATCCCAATTCCCAAACGAACAGTTGCCGGCCATTTTACCTGCGAAGGAACTATCGTCACGTACGCGTGGTGGCGGTGGTAGGGGTGGCGGTACGTAATAAGGGAGGGTGAAGCACGTTTTGGGCTAATTTAACACGGGAGTCTGGCGCCGTGGTCGAATTGCTAACGAAGTCGCAGGATGACGAAAATTGCGGCTTTTACACTGCTCCTATGTAAAATAAGTACATGATTTACGTATTTATCAAGAAAGGAAAATGTATTGATGTAACAGACATTTGTTTATTGTTTATTTGATACTTTCGATAATACGGCACTGGGTTAAATGGGTCATGAAGCACCCCTTGGGCTTGTTGAAAAAACACAACCTGCGGAAAGCTGACACGGCTATGAACTGCTCTGCAAAATATTACAGTCGTGCGCGCCGCGTAAAGGCCACAAGCGGAGCGCGAAGTTGCCGTGTCCTCAGGCGCCCTCTTTTCAAACAGAGGCCGGTTCTCACTCTCGTCGGTGGACGTTGACGTCGCGGAGACATAGCATGCTTATTTGCCGATAGCCGGATGAGATGCGCTTCTTGCCACGGGGTGCCGCCACTTGCCCGCGCCGCACTCCTCAGTCTGCTAACTTTACACGGTAGCCGCACTCGCGCATGCGAATCACAGCGGGAGAGCGATCGCGTTTCATGACGCGCGCTGACGTAACTTCTTACCCCCGTGCCATCCCTCCCTGTCTAGCTTCCAGTGCGCTCGTCGTCACAGCGCTGAGAGCGTGCGCCAAACCCCCGTAACTCCGCAAATTCTTGACGGATTCGAGAAATTTTTGCGGCAATCGATTCGGGAGGCAGTAAACTTCGATACTAAGGTCATTAGATCATTACTTGGAAAAGTGGTTCATGACCCCTTTAAGTAGGGCATTTTTTCCTGTGCCGTGAAATCCGAATTAACGAGCTTTTACTGTGAAGCCGTGAGGCACGCTTGCAAGAGCACTCCGACACACGAGCAGATAGCTTCACTTTCTTATAGCGATAGGGCTGTGCCGTACTGGTGTGTTCATAGGTGGCCGTCAACCCACTTTTCGTGCTTTCAGGCGTTTTTCTGTAGCAGAGTCACCGCATGTAATGGCGCTGAATTATCCATAGGCCTTCATCTTGACTTTCCCAAAAGACGGAAGGCCTTTTGCGGGACATTGAGGTGTCAGCCATATCACAAGTTCAGGGGCGCAGTTAACCTTTACGCGACAAATCGGGATCGCGGTATAAGCCCCAACCGGTATGCACATGGCCAGCCACTACAGACAAGGGATACATAAGACTCTATACAGATTTCGTTGGGGATTCGTCGTAATTACATTTTAACCTTAGTAGGCTTAAAGCGGTTGCGTATAAGCGACGTTTTAGTTTAAAATGAGAACTTGCAGCGCTAGAAAGTCGTTATTTGTTCGAATTTGTCTGAATATTTGACTCCTGCACTGCGTATTAGGCCGCGTCCGAATACTCGGGAAAGATCGATTTTGCGTTTTTCAAATTCAATCTGCTTCCAATGTGCTTCTTTGGAAAATATTCAATTGGTATTCAATATTTCTAATATTTCCACACCTCTACGGACTACCGATCAAGAGCCTAACTATAAGAGTTAGTAATGAAGGTTAATCAGAAATAACAGAAAACCAAGCCCAGAAGAGTATAGGAGATGTCATTTGTAGTAATTTTGATATATAAATGAGAAGAAATTAAAGTGGACGAGAAGATGATTTGCCACCGGGAGTGACCGAACCTGCAACCTTCGATGATGATGAAATAAACTTTTAATTTGCCGAAACAGTGTTCCCGAGCTCATAAGCTCGGGGTCACCCTAGGTGGGAGGGTCCCTCACAGGGTTGCCAATGGTGGCTACTTTTCGCCAAAGTGGCGAATTTGAGAGGCCCATGGCGACCTAAAATTATGAATGGCGACATGGCGAATTTTTGGCGATTTTCGGCTTAGGTCTCCACTGAGTTATGCTTCCTGAGCCCAGTGTCTTCCCAACGAATGAGCGGCAACATTCTCTGTATTTTTCTTGGTTTTAGACCCCTGAGTAGAATGTGCGCATTAAGCGTCATTCGGTATGTCCGTCCCGTAACTCGTGTGTATCTCCTCAATTCATCTAGATGCAGGAGGTACTGGAACGTCCCCCAGCGACATTCCAGCAAACTTTAGGTCAGCGGACTGCCTTGCAAACCGCGAGGGGTCAGTGTATAACTATAAGTGTATGGCTATAGGGGCTTTACGCTTCACTAAAGTTCCGCTTCTGAAGGAGCTAGACGACGGGTTGGCCGCGTGCTCCGACCATTTGTTCCGCCAAAGCTCCAACTGTTCTGAATAGCTTGGCGACTTATTCACTGTTGCAGTACCCCCCACTCAGCTCGTAAAGACAGCTTTGGAATAGCGAAGAGAGGCGGATGCGCGGTTATTTGTTCAATAAACAAATATTTATTGAGGCATTTTCCACTGCTCTCGGTGAGCGTGTGCAATGAAAAAAATTGGTATATAACATTTTACATTGTCTATCTGTTCATTAATAACGCATTGGATTGACACGTGTAGATATTATAAGTGACTATATGAAAAGGTCGGTGGCGTCTGGTATCATATTAGTTCACACTGAAAAGTTGTAAGACTCACTAATGATCGGTTCCTGTAAGAATATTCTCGAGTTACCTTCAATAAACCTTTTAATCATTTTAATTCATATGAGGGTACGTAAAGCTGTCTACAAAAACGCTTTCACGGTTTTCGCTTAGGCTTAGCACACTTTTACCCTTGAAACGAGCGGACAGGGATGGAAGGATATCATGAGCGTTTCATTCATTCACCCTTGCGCCACCACGCACTTCTTGCGGCTAGTCAGGGAACCAGCACCATGAACTGCCATGGTGAAGCGGGCGACACAAGTGGCATTGAGAAACGTCAATATAATTTAAGAGTCTTGGATGGTACTGTATTCTACGGTGCTATACGTGAGTGGAAATTTTTGTTACTAGCTATGCCGCACATATGTAGAATGGCGACTTCTTTGGCGAAATCTGTAAAAAAATGGCGACTTTTGGCGACTTTTTGCTCGTCGTTTGGCGACATTTACTCTAAAGTCAGTGGCAACCCTGGTCCCTCACTCCAGGAATTCTCTGGCCACGATCGCCTCCCGGGCCCTTGGGACGAGTCCTCGTTGGTCGTCTAGGTGCAGTGCGGAGGTCTTGGCCTCCCACGTCTCGGCGAGGAGGTTGATGCGTGCGGTCGTTGCGGGCTTGTTATCGGCATCATAGTGGCGTTACGAGCACTCGAGTATTAGGTGTGTCAGTATGTCGGGAACGTCGCATATCGGGCAGCGGTATGCATGAAGCGTCGGGTAGATGCGATGCAGCAGGATACCGTGCGGGTCTATGTTGTATACATTCCACATGTACAATTGTACTATATTATCCTATATCTTGGTCTGTTCAAAGTAATTCTTTTTTGTCTGTCTTATTGACTCAGTGCACAAGCAATTAAAAGTGTTCATACCGCAGCTTGTAAAAAGTGTTCATGCCGGCGGTAAGTTTTCTGTCCCACTTACAGCTTTATACACAGGGAGGAGTTTAAATGAATTCAACTTTTGTTCTAAATTGCTTCTACATTTGTATAGGTGCTGACAATAGCTCGTATAAATGTTCATGCGGTTGACATATATTGTGGAAAATATGAAACGGTATAGGGCACACCTCGAGCCTGTGCAAAAAAAGTGTTTGCTGATTTTCTTGTACATTTTCTCGAGTCTTGTAGTATTTTGTGAAGCAATGATACCTCGTCATTTGTTTATGTGAAAATAAAATATCACGAGAATTAACATTGTGCCAATAGCTCTACCATTTCCTTGTTTCTGTAACGTCACTGACATTTTAACATTAGAAAAGGCAGTACAACAACAGACGCATTGCGCTATGCACACGATTTGAATATGCATGCATGGATGCAGCCTTATGCTTCAATGTGCACCCTTCAGTTCTTCCATTAACGCTCTTATGAAAGACATTAACTATCTTTCTCCGCGCACACCCTTCTCTTAGGGTGTATATAAAGCAAAAAAGGGGTTGTACAATGCGAAAAGGGTGTTAATGTTATTAACACCCTTTTTACGCCATTAAGGGTGTAAACATGTTTAGTGTGCCCGAGTCATTCTTCCATGGTTAGCAATAGGTGACAGAGCTTTCGTTTCCGAGCGAATGGCAACTATGTCAAGACGCATCTGCAACAATGTGGTTGCCATGCCTTCAGGTCGCGCCTGGAATATTTTAATCTGCAGAATAAGCCTCTCGCATGCCTTCACATCTTCCAACGTTTTAATTAGGCGCTCCGTCGCCCGTGCAACGAAACGCACAAGGGCGCAAGACAACACTGCATGCCCGCCGAGAGAGTCGCGATATTTCTTCATAGTATGGGCCATACGACGCGCTCCTTCTGCGCTAGTGTGCATGGTTTATGACCACCCGGCATAATTCATTATATACGCATATTAAGCATAGCAGCTGGCGCTGCCAGCTGTCACATACACGACGCTGCCGGATGGGCTTCCACGGAATGCTACGCGGAAAAAAGTGCGACAAGTACAACGGCACGTTTCAATGGATGACAAATATTCCCTCCGCGAACAAGCTGTTGGCCAATACGCGTATGCCCGGGGGGTGTCTAAATATCTATGAGAGCCGTATACCGTTGGTCTCGCATCCAGCGCCGTATGGGGATGCGTTCCTCCATTGGTTGCGGAGGAGGATTCTGCTCAAACTATAAATATACATTGATGCACCGAGAATGAAATTGCAAATCCACAATGCGACAGCAGCTCAGGTACGGTAAAACGCTTCTTGTGCATGTTATTTAAACAGACAACACTGATATAAAAGGGCGCTTAAGAGCAGTGCCCTAATAACAGGACACTTTTATAAAGGCTTTCATGACAGATTTCGTGATGCCTAAATAAAATCCCTCTCTAGGAAAACATGTTATGCTGAGATGGAGCATTGTATACACATCAAGGAAGTTTCGACTTTGCCAAAATTTAATGCCACACGCCACATGCCCGATGCGTTTCAGCGGTGGTGAGGTGCGCCTCTGTGAATGCGTCGTAGCGTTGTTACAACTTACACAAATGCAATAACACTACTTCTATGGAGTCTTTGTGGAAATATTTCGTGATGGTGGAATAACAGCCCTGACTAATACAACATGTGGTTCTGACATAGAGCACTGTATACGGAATGCAAAGAGGCAAAGCCGCTGGTGAAGGATCAGGTAACATCAGATCTGTTGAACAACGGTGGTCAGATTATGTTTGAAAAAGTGGCCACCCTGTACACGAAATGTCTCTTAACGGCAGTGTTGTAGGCGTTACTGAAAAAAAAGTAACTAAATACGTTACTCGTTACACTATAAAAAAAGGAACGCGTTACCACCCTACGTTACCTACAAAAACTGTAACGCGCTACCGTTACCGTTACCGAAAACAAGTAACGGACGTTACCTCTGCCGTTACTCCGCAATCATAAATTTTAATCGATGTGTCTTTGCTGCAGGAACCTACAATAACAATAATTTAAATCTGAAAGTTATCTTTCACATAAAACTTCTAACCCAAACAACGAATATACCCAAAATGCTGATTTAACGAGCATTACTTGCACAAATGTACCGGACGTTAACAATGGTATAGTGGCTTAAAGTTGCCTTTAGAGATACGTGTGATGGCTTCTGACTCTGACACATGGTGAAGCCATTTCTCTCAATGGGACATTATACAGAATATGAGATTCAATCATCAATGCTATTCGCAAAGAAAGCATCAATGAAACCTCAAGAAATTTACAATAATTCTGATGGTGTGCTTCTGCTAGCAAAATAGATGCGCGAATCTTGTAGTAGTAAAGAAATGCTTAATGGGCTAGTCGCGTACAAAAATATCTGTGCGTAAACATTTTTTGTTCACTTTAACCTGTGAACACAGGTTAAACACAGAACACAGAACGTTTATGTGAGGGTGTTCAAGATCAGCCTCACTCGCTCAGGAGTTCAATAACCAGAAACTTCGCTGCAGTTGCAGATAGAAAAAGCAAGATTTATTTTTAAAACGAAGTTGGTAACCCTTGTAAACTTTGTAGCTACTATAAAATATCGCATATTTAGATATTTTTCAAAAACAGCTTCCTTAGCTCTACAAGTTTCAAACAATGTTACTTACTCTTTGTTGCGCATACATTTCATACACAAAATATCTTCTTTGTAACGATAATATTTGTGTTTTACAACGTTGTGAACTTTCGAGAACGACAGGTAATGAAATTGGTTCCTCCGGATTGAATATGTTTGATATTTTTTCCCTCGTAAATTATGCAGTTAATAAGGAAATTAAGTTCCTTTTCAGGCTACTGGCATGGGACACGCATAAAATATAAAATACTCAATCAGATCTAAAATATCCATTTTCGGATCCGTGTCGATCTCTGGTGACATCACCCGCTTGCAATAACCACGATTAGTACACTAACTGCGGTAATGTCTGCCGTGTAGCTACCTGTAACTGTGGTTAGCCGTAACCGTAGTTAGCTTAACCGCGGTTAAGGCTGTTCGTGTGACAGCGATATTAAGGTAGTGAGTAAAAAGAAAGATTTTTTTTTTTTTTTTGCGTTACAAGAAAAAATTCTACGTTTCACGTCACGCTCGTATTCTTTTTCAGGGTTTTCTCCAGCCGGGGTCACGCCTATTCTCCACAATAAGGCAGACTCTCGATCGGCAGCGCACCTGTAGACCGGTGGACGTTACCGGCTGTCGCCTGGATGGGCCAGAATTCCACAGAAAGCCGCTTAAGTCGAGGACGCGGGAGTTGCCAAATTCGATGCGGTGGTTGTTTACCATGCTATGCTCAGCGAGTGTACTCCTTTGTCACGCGTACTTGCGGACATCGTTTTTATATTGTCGCAGCCTCTCGGGGGAGTTCTTCATTCCCCCACGTAAAAAATTTCCCGATCAGCACGTGGTATGAAATAAACCAGCCCTTGCGCTTTCTCTTCGGACGGCCTGTCTTTTGGGCACGAAAAGGCGCTGGTGCCAGCAATCCGTCTGCTACATCCACTTCCACGAGAAGCATGTCCGTACAGTTTCTCATGGCGAATTATGCGGCTTTCATCAAGCTTTGTGTGGCGATGGCCAAAACCTCCACACAAGGAGTCGGCGCGTCTTAAGAAATTGGTCCCCACAATTTCCACAAAAAAAAGCGATTCCGCCCGCGCTTTCTTTGTCAATGCCTGGCAGGCCGACAGCAGTCAGACGCTGCGACAAAATAATCTGTCGGGGCGAGCTCTAAGAAAACGGCACCCCCAGGATGAAAAAGTAACTAGTAACGTGACACCACACGTTACCGAAAAATGTTAACGTAAGTACGTTACCCGTTACAGTTTCTAAATTGTAACGAGTACGTTACTAAGTTACCGAAAAAAGTAACGCGTTACCGCCAACACTGCTTAACGGTGAGGGTACCAGAATCTTGGAAGAATGCTAACATCATATTAATTCATAAGAAAGGAGACGTCAAGTACTCGAAAAATTACAGGCCGATCAGCTTACTGTCCGTTCTCCACAAGCTGTTTACAAAGCTGTAGCTAATAGAATTAGGACAACATTAGAATTAAATCAACCAAAGGATGAATCAAGATTTCGTACAGGCTAATCGAAAATAGACACATTCACACTATCAATCAGGTCATATGGAAATGCGCGGAATATAACCAACCCCTAGATAGAGCCTTCATAGATTACGAGAAGGCATTTGAATCGGTTGAGATATCAGCAGTAATGCAGGCACTGCGGAATCAGGGCGTCAATGAAACATATATAAACATACTGGAAGAAATCTACAGCGGCTCCACAGCCACCACAGTCCTCCATAAAACCGCGTGCTTACAGGAGGTTCTCAGGGTCCTAGATTGGGAAGAGTTAGGAATACGAGTTAATCGAGAGCACCTTAGTAACCTGCGATTCGCTAATGGCATTGAATTAGTGAGTAACTCAGGGGACGAATTGCAACTCATGATTACTGAACTGGACAAGGAGAGCAGATTGGTAGGTCTGAAAATTAATATGCAGAAAACTAAAGTAATGTACAACAGTCTCGGAAGAGAACAGCGCTTTACGATAGGTAGCGAGGCACTGGAACTTGTAAAGGAATACGTCTACTTAGGGCAGGTAGTAATCGCGGAGCCGAACCATGAGACTGAAGTAATTAGGAGGATAAGGATGGGTTGGAGCGCATTCGGCAAGCAATCTCAAATCATGAATGGTAGTTTACCACTATCACTCAAGTGGAAGGTATATAGCTGCTGCATCTTACCGGTACTCACCTACGGAGCCGAAACCTGGAGGCTTAAAAAGAGGGTTCAATTTAAACTGAGGACAACGCAGCGAACAATGGAAAGGAAAATGATAGGTGTAACCTTAAAGGGGTACTGACACCTTTTATCGAAGGCGAGTTTACTCTTCCATACAAATCGCCTGTATGCAGAGACGGCTCTGAGCAATTGTGAAGCTCAGAAAATGCTGATAAGGTATTTTATTCCGACATTAAAAGTCAACTTTTCCATGGCGCACCTACCGACGTCGACACTAGCTTGACGGCAGGCTACAGTACTAATTCTGGCGACTTCACGCAGCAGTCTGGCGAGTTGTAATGACGTCAGGTACCAAAACTTCCAAGATGGCCGCTTCTGCGTCACCAAAACATTCAAAATGGACGCTTGTGCGTCACCAGCGGAGCCACGGTGCCAAGCGGCCGTGGAAACGTCACTATATATTGCGCGAGCACGTGACAAGAAGTTCATACCGTATTGTGACGTCAGGGTACAGTAGGAACAGAAACTAGCTTTTAAAAACATAATTACTTTTTCAGGGTGCACTCGCGCTTAGCACTACATTTTCTAGGCTCTTGAGGCATCGGCCTTTCATTTGACGCAAAAAAAAAAACTGACAACTGAAAATTTTCGTGTCAGTACCCCTTTAAGGGACAAGAAGACATCAGAGTGGGTCAGGGAACAAACGGGTGTCAAGGACATCTTAGGCAAAATGAAGAAGAAGAAATGGACATCGGCAGGGCATGTAGGGGCGTAGGTAATATAACCGAATAACGTATGCTGTCGGGCTAGTTGGTGCATAGCTGGTTAGAAAATCGTTGGCGCAAAACAAGAACGTGGACGAAGAAGTAACACGGACAAGTGCACACTCGCAACTGATTTTTATTAGACCGATGCTCATATTCTGAAAGGTGGTGTTGATAGGTCTTTGCGATTTTTTGTTGTTGTTGTCTGTTTTGTAGGCATGAGTGAGGGTTTCAGAATATGAGCATCGGGTTAATAAAAGTCAATTGCGAGTGTGCGCTTGTCCTTGTTAATTCTTCGTCCACTTTCTTGTTTTGCGCCAACGATATTCTAACCAGCAAGATAACCGCTGGTCATTAAGAGTAAGCGAATGGATTCCGAGAGTAGGTAAACGCTCTAGGGGGAGGCAGAAAAAGTGGGCAGATGAGATTAAGAAGTTTGCGGGTATAAGGTGGCAAGAGCAAGCACAGGACCGGGCTGATTGGTGGAACATGGGAGAGGTCTTTGCCCTCCACTGGGCGTAGTCAGGCAGATGATGATGACTGTATACCCATCAGAAAAAAAAAAAGAACGTTGATTCCTCTTATGTGGAATTCATCCATATATCACGAAAGTCTAACGTAGCTCCATAGAAGTAGTTGCGGCTGTGTTGGACGTTAAGAAATACAAGTCACGCAGCATGCATTGCTATTGGGCCGGTACGACAGCTTTCTGTAGACGTGGATGCACCCATGCTGACATCCACTGCCACATCTCCGCCTAGCATTTTCATCCGACTCCACATGATCTTTGGCAACCCGGTGAGCTGCGTCGCGCTCATACTCATGAATGCAATAGGCACAGTTCGCAGCATGCGCCTGGAACGCGTGAAAACCTTGTGCTTCGCGCTTGCGTGTGCCTCGCTGTGCCATGCCGTGCTGAGACGCTCTCACGGCGCTTCGGCACTGTAGTTCGCTTCACCGTTCCTTGATGACGACACCATCACTTTCAAGGTAAGAAGCCCATGATGACGGCAAAAATATAAGGTTTAAAAAATATGTGTTTAAGCCTTATCATATTGGTCGGCATTTCTGGTGTTTTCCTTTTTCCATCATGTTTCCTCCCGATGAGACGAATTATCGTCCAACCATCGATTTCCTTGAGAATCATAATTACGCGTTCGCGCCTACGATTCTGTATATGTTTGTGGCGGAGTGGTCACCGCGTTTTGCTCCTTCGCTCGAAAGTCGTGGAGAAGCAGTTTTCATTCCCGACATGCATGCCTCCAATATGTACGCTCGATCGCAGTAAAAAACAGTACCGGTGCAACGAGCATAGTTTCGGTAGGGAGATGTTCAACAATATATAAGTAGATGGCGCTGTTCCAGCGCCACAGCCATGAAGTGGGCGGTAGCTGGCGCCATCTCAAGGGAGTCAACGATACTAAAATAAAACGTTATACCGGAAGCACGATGATGCCACAGCATGCACGATGATACCACAGAATGGGCTTTTGACGGACAGTTGGCGAGGTAGGCTCATTCATGGATTACACAAGGATGCCGGAGATTAATGCAGAACATGTACACACTTTATCAATGCGCACACCAGGTATGCGAGACACGTAAATACACGCACTCACTGAATTCAATACACAATACATTTATATGTATACAACCCACAACAAGAACAAGTCACTCGGTGATGCGAATGTCGCGGGGTTACCAAAAATATTCCTATCATCCGAAATTCGTATCACCAGAAAACATGGAAAATCAGTGTGCGACAAAAGAAAATTGGCATACGTTTTGATTCAGTGTCTTTCAGGGCAGCAGCGACGTCATGAACAGCTCTGAATGATTGCCAGTAAAGTTTTTAAACGACAACGATTACACTTGTACTGATATATAAGGTGCATGCGCACGTGTGTAATAAATGAACCAGATGCGTTTTGCCCCGTGACCACTAGTAGCCCCTTCCTAATGTTACTACGCTTTTTTGCATGACACCAAAGTGCCACGGCGAAAGTGACTTAAGAAGCGCTTTGCACACGATAGATGGAGGCCAAGCTCCTTTGCCAAGACCGTCCGCTTCGTCTCTTGGGGTCTTCGTCCACCTTTAATGGGACTTCATGGTAGACCCGCAGCCCAAGTTTTAGTCTTGTTTCATAGAACGTCTGATTGCGGGGACATAGCTTGCATCGACGTGGCAGGCACGTGTTAACACAGTACAGAGAGAGACGCTGTTGCCTCGAGCACAGGAGCACGCGTCAACGCGTCGAAAAAAAGAAAAGCGCGACGTCAACATCATTCGTAGCCTAAACACGAAGGCGCCTGAAGGCCTCCAATATTCGCGCGCACTATCTCGGAGTCAACGACGCACCGTTGATGGTCGCACAGCGCGCATGCCCGCGCCCGCGCGTGGCTGCCGCGTCTTCCGCGACAGCGCGGGCCGCACCTGTTCGTACCTGTGCGCTAGCGTACGTTCGTATCAAACGTCGCGGGTGAAAATCGGTTCGCAACAATAGTATTGGAATGCATTGCAGGCTAATGGGCCCTGGCCGGGACCACAGAAAAATTCGTATCATCCTGAAATTCGTACGAGCCGCGATCGTATCACCGAGGTTTACTGTATACTGCACACGTGCATTATTCCGTTCTAATTATCAGTGATGGCATTCGTAATTCAAACCGCATGTGATTGAGAATTTTGGCTTAATCGACAGAAGTCGTCGGCTTATTTTTGAGAAATGTGCAATTGTGATGCAGCTGCACGTTTCTGATTACTGTAATCCAGTTTGGGAAGTAAACGCTCAGTGAAACTTTTCTGCCCATTTCCTTTTATGCTTTCACCCGCCGTTGTAGCTGAGGCGTAGGGTATCGCTTTCCATGCTCGAGGGTGTGGTGCGGATTCGACTCCCGGCCACGGCGGCCGCATTTCGTAGGGGGCGAAGTACAATGAACACGCATATGCTTATATTTGGGTACACGTTAAGTAACCCCGGGTGGCCGAAATTAATCCTCAGACCCCCACTAGAGTACATGCGTGAAGGTACGGCAATATATGATTGCTGAGATTTTACGTGCCTCATAATCCTATGGTGGTGTCGGCACGTAAAACCTCAGCAATCATATATTGCCGTACCTTCACGCATGCACTCTGCACTGGTATCACGTTTGCTAATACGTTGAAAAAAAAAATTGACTTTGGTGTTTCTTCATATTGCTTGTACAGATAAACGCTATAAGTGCCGTGCAAAGCTAAAAACTCGTGCATTTGCCAAGTATTAAAACCAGAAAAAAATGCATTATTGGTGTACAGTCTAAGATGTTCCATAACACACAACTGTTTTGTGAAGCAGGACTTGTTGTATTTATGACAAAGCGATTACGCACGAACGTATTCAAACAACACGAGACACACGAAAGTATGCGGCGCACCGCGCGCACGCAGAGGGATAAAAAACGGCACAGACCCTACCGCAGATCTAAAATAAAACAATGAACGTCACTCGCCCATTGCTCGTATCAGTCCTAGGGCAAGTAATTGCACGCGACTGGTTGAGGTCGGGCAGTGCAGGATAGTCTGAGACTGCCGACTGAGCGCGAAAGGAAGTGAAATATAATGCCCGTAGTAGCCGTAGCGCAGAGGGCGTCACATATACGCCACTCTCCGCAACACGAAATCACGGTGTAACTCGGCGTGCGCATGCGCGGGGCGCGAGACCACGTGGGTTGAGGAGAAAAGTTTCTCCGCTTGCGCTTGCCGCAAGAGGGCGCGAGGGATGAAGCGTGCGCAAAGGAGAAAGTCGCTGCTCTGAAGGAGAAGCGCAGCCCGTCGCTCCATTCCGTTGCTCCAGTAAGCGCTGCAGAAAGGCAACGATGTCGACGCGCGAATGTCGTGTCTCGGTGGAGTGACGCAGAGGCGAGCGGGTCGTGGAACGCCTGCGCGCGTTCGCGGCTGAAGCTACGAACCTCTGCCTCCCGCGTTGCTGAAGCGCAATGTGGTAGTGAGCACAGGCGCAGGTTACCCTATCACTCGGGAGCGCACACCGTGCCGTTTGTCTCCTTAATTGACGACGGTTTGAAGTGCACATCGAATACGAGTGCTTATTTTTCGCCGTGATTTCGTGTTGCGGAAAGCGGTGCATATATGACGCCCTCAGCGCTACGGGTACTATATTTCACTTCACTTCCCTTCGCGCTCATTCGGATGTCTAAGGCTATCCTTCCTGCACTGCCCGATCTCGTCCAGCCACGTGCAGTTACTTGTACTAGGATTGATACGAGCAACGCACGAGTGATGTTTATTGTTTCATTTTATTTGTGCGGTAATTAGAATGCTTCTTGTAAAGCGACAATAGTAAGACGTCAAAACAACACCACAGAAAAAAAAAACACGAAACAAAGCGACTTGAGAAACTGCCCTGATGACCGGACTAGAAAATGTGGCTTTCAGCCAGTAGCAGAGATGCGAGCACAAAAGACTGCTGGCATTTCAGCTCAGCTGAATGTCTTTCTAGCAGAGAGTACTTGGCTGTCAGAGAAAAAAGAACATTTAGAAATTCAATATAATGGAATACTTTTTTGTGATTTAATAGTCATAGAACATCACGTATTTTAACCTAAATATCAGCAAACACGTTTATCCGCGAGTACAAGTAACTGCACATAAATATCTTGCAATATCCGTCATTTCGATAAATCATGAACATTTCAAGATACTGACTAAATAAAAAAATTGAAACAATCGCATGCACCTGTGGCGATGTGGTTAAACTATCGTACATGCGGCGTTTCGCTGACGCACCTTTCAAAACACGTGCTGCATGGCAGAGTGGCGAAAAACCACTATGCCGGTGGAATATAGTAGCAGTACAAAAAAATTGGGGGACGCCTAATGTTCGCCTTTAAGAGTTGAACGCGATAGCGGTATCCGGCCCCTAGTGCACACTTCGAACACTACGAGTGTTTAACAGAATGTGCGCACTAAGGTGTGTGCCTTATGTAATGGGTAGCATGCTTCAAACCAGGAGCAATTATGCGCGAGAAATTTTTTCGAAGTTGCGATGCACCCACGACGTGGTCCTAAGGGAATACGCGCAGTAATGTGTGTGCCTTTTGTAATGGGTGGCTGTCTTTAAACCACCAAGTCGTTATGATATTGACATGGTGTGACGCCCGATGGCAATGTACGCTTGTACCACGCAATATTATTGCGATATTACAACTCGTACTGTGACACCTGTATACAGGACGCGTATTTTTGGGAAGCATGAAAGTTACTTTCTGTGCAGCTCCAAGCAGAGGCGTGGCTGTGTGGTAGAACACCTGCTTGCCACGCGGACGGCCTGGGATCGGCTCTCACTCGGACCGAACATTTTTATTATTCATTTTATTTGCAGCTTTTTCGATTTTTCGGTCACGGACAAGATGATTTTTCGCTCACAACCAACGGCGCCGACGCCGACACCGACACCGACGGCGGAATTTCTGCGATACGAGCTCTTTAACGCTATCGCGTTAAAAGGTAAGGCGTGCTCGGTTACCTTGAACGCGATCACCATAAGTGGGAAAAAGCGTGTAATATTGGGATACCACAGGCTGAAGAAAGGACTAGTTGATCAAGAAAATGACCAATTTGACATTTTTACCGCAAATAAAACTTTTTAGTGAGCGAATTCTCTTGTCCCTGAGTAATCCTCAGATTTAAATAGACGACTCGTTTTTGAAGCTACCCACACTAACCTGCAGCCGAAGTTGTACGTAACGCGTTACATGCAATCGATTACTTGTAATCAAGTACGTTTTCTTGAAATTTTGTAATATAATAGATTACTTTTTCGAAGCTGTAACGTTCTGGGTAATTCAATTACATTTTCTTGTAATTGATTACCGGTAATAAATTACTTTTTTCCAAAATCAAGTTTTAACCAGTCTTCTACGGCACTTCTCGTACGCAAAAATATGCGAATGCTCTATGAAAACGCTTCGGACGGCCCGAGGGCCGGGCCGTCCGAAGCGTTTTCTGGCGGGCCCGGGCTGGGTTCGGGCTTGAAAGTGCGGGCCTGGGCCGGGCGCGGGCTTGATGCCGCGGGTCTGGGCCGGGCCCGGGCTTGAGGCTGCGGGCCGGGACGGACTCGGACCCGCTCATTAAAAGGTCTAAGTCAGGCCTTCGAGCACACGCGAACGTTATGCATTCTGTGCCAAGCTGAAGTGACACGTGCAAAGAGCTGGCTCTTGTAAAGCTTAGCAAAGAGAATAGAAAAACAGTCGAAGTTCATTTTTTTATTTTTTAATTATAAATCAGGAGCCTCTTTAAAAAAATGTGCAATTAATGTTTCCAACGCCCCGAGTGTAGAAAAGAGCATTAAAGGAAATCTCCCGGGTTTGCTTCTATCCGTTTTTTCGTGTTACTTGTACACTTCTTTTAAATGAATTTTGTTGCTATGTTTTATTTTCACTATACTCTTATTGTAATGACTTGCCATGTGCCATATAGACAACATGAAAAAATCCGTAAACGGGGTGGGTGCTCGAGCCGGCGTTTCGACAAGTGTACTTGTCTTCTTCAAGGCTGGAATTGATTTCCTTAGATATCGTGTGTATATGCTTCGTGCCCTCTACAGAGTGGGGTAGGGGGGGGGGGGGGAGGCCGCCGTGACGAACTGTGTGAGTCACAAGGAAGGCGCAAAAAAGAAAAAAAGAGCAAAAAGCGGGGGGGGGGGGAGAGAGCGGAGGGTGTACGAAGCACGTGGTATTTTAACAATAGTAGGTTCGAAATTCCTACCTAAAAGAAGGGCTTAACTCTCGTTGGTTTCCGTTGTGTATGTACCATACCGAATCGACTCAAGAGCCCACTTAGAAGCGTTAATACCTGCTGGCTGGAGTGTATTGAACTTGTGAATGAGGTATTACTCTGTATATTTTGTGTCCTTTGGGGACCGGAAGTTTGATTGAAGTATGTGAAGTTTGAGATCTTCGAAATTGTGACCTGCTACATTAAAATGCTGTGCCACTGCTTTGGGTAACTTGTTCGCCGTGTCCGCGCGATGCCCATTTAATCTAACATTAACAGGTTGTCCCGTTTTGCCAATGTACCGCTTTTGACAATATGAACATTCGATCATGTAGATAACGTTTGAACTAGTGCAGGTAAAACTAGATTTTATATGATGGACGTAATCACTTCCGGTGCTTTTAACTATAACGTCATCTTGAAGGTGTTTACAAGTCTCACATCTTGGACGAGAACAAGGTGTTATGTGGGCAATAGAATGAGGGTTTACTTTCGCATGCACCAACATGTCCTTAAGATTCCTATTGCGGCGATACACGACCTTTGGTACTCCGGGAAACGGTTTTCTAAGGCGCTCGTTGCTTGCTAGTATTGAGTAATACTTACGGAGGATATTATTTATGTTTGGTAGCGCATTTGAGTATTTGGTTATAAATGCTGGCGGCCGGTTGGGCTGTGCTACGGGGGCCCTTTGAGCTAGTGATGATTTCCTATCTAGCTGACATGCTTCGTTGTAGACCTTGTTTAGAGCATCTTATGGGTAATTTCTTTTAACTAATGTTTCCTTTAGGTTGCTTAAGTGGTGAAAGTAGTCGCTGTCGTCGCTACAGATCCTTCTTATACGCCTCGCCTGTCCTACAAATACCCCTTGTTTGCAGTGTCGCGGGTGATGACTAGTGTAATGTAGGTATTGCTGGCTGTCTGTTGGTTTTCTATAAAGCGTCGTCGTTAGTTTTCCTGCTTCAATACATACCATCGTGTCTAGGAAGGTAATTTCACTGGAAGAATGGTGCATGGTGAATTTAATACTAGAGTGAAACTTGTTACAGTGGTCAATAAATGCGTTTTGCGTACTCACGCCATGTTCCCAGATGATAAATATGTCGTCTATGTAACGGAGATAGGTGGAAGGCTTCACTGGACATGATTCCAACAGCTCTGATTCTAACTGTCCCATAAAAATGTTGGCGTATGTTGGCGCAAAAAAGGTTCCCATACTAGTGCGGAAAGTTTGCAGGTAGTGGGGCGAATCAAATTCAAAATAATTTAGCGTCACGACTAATTTCAGTTACGATAGGTAAACTTGAGCATTATGTGTTTGCTTCCTTTCTATGAGTGATTTTGAGACCGCTTCAATCCCTTCAGCGATAGGCATATTTGTATACAAGGAGCAGACATCTCATGTCACCAGAATGGCCTGATCCGAGAGTGTTTTTGTTTCGTTAATAGAACCTATTATTCGGAGGAAATGAGGTGTATCTTGAACAAAAGACGGTAGGTTCCATGGTATTTTAGATAAATTATTTTTTAGAAACATTGATAGCGACTCAGTAGGTGTATTGTTGTTAGATACTATAGGCGTGCCCGGGATTTGAGCGATAAACAGCTCACCTATGGACACCTTATGAATCTTCGGAAGAAGGTAGAAGCGGCCTGCTTGCTTATTTTTAGGCATTAGGAACCGGTGCTCAGAGTGTGTGATTAATTCCCTGGCTAGAAAATCTGTGATCGTGTGTTGTATGCTATTACTATATTCATGAGTCGGGTCCGAGGCTGATTTTCGATAGTGCGTAATGTTGCTTAGTTGTCTGATAGCTTCGTTTTTATAATAAATTTTCTATAGGCCAGATTACTATACTACCACCCTTGTCCGCTGGTTTTATAACAATGTACTTTCTGTTTGAAAGTTGCTTCAGGACCTCGTGTTCTGCATAAGTTAAGTTCTTCGGCTTTGGACTCCGTTTAGCTGTGCTCAGAATTTCCCTTGAGACTAGTTTTATATATTGATCTAACTCTTGGCATTGTTCTGTATCTGGTGTCCAAGTGCTTGGCGGACGCAAACAGTCATTGCTTACGTGTTCCGTATCTGCCTTATCAAAAAAGAATTCCTTGTTGCGCAAACCTCTTGAAAACTCAGTTATATCTTTGTGGAGATCGTACTCGTTCACTGCATTGTTTGTGGGACAAAATGTAAGGCCGCGCTTGAGTAGATCTATATCGACTAGACTTAAGCTTTGTGATATGTCTACCACTTCGCTACGGCGTTCTGGGTGTTGGGCTGGCATTGCGGAGTTTTCTACCGTGTTCAACGAATTATTGAGGGCAGAGTTCGTAGCATGGTTTTCTTTGCGCTTTTCCTTGATCAGCAATTTATCTTCTCTACGTTCTACAAATTGGGCAAGTTCTTCAGTTTCCTCTTCGGATAGAAGAAGAACAAAACTTTATTTTGAGGGAATGGGTAGAAAAGGGGGTACTCAGGAGCCTGTTGGTTGGGGCCCCAAGTCCAGGGCCCCACTGGCTTGCGCCGCTCGCCTAACTTGACTCAGAAGCGCTAATTGCACCTCTGGGTCCGAGCTGGCAAGTTGTGCCTCCCACTGCTCCGAACGTCCTACAATGTTGCTGCCTAAAAATGAGTTTAAATTCGCTGGCTTTCGGTCACACTCCCACGAGATATGGTATAAAGTTGGCAAACCGCCGCACCACGGACAACATAGTTTAACGCTATTAAGTTGGTTGGTTATTAAAGCAAGTTGATTTCCGCAATCTTCTTTTAAAATATCTATTAATGGCAAAGACGCGCTTTCTAAAATGCTGTTCCATTTCGCTAATAGTTTAGGCGGTAGGGTGCCAAGAGCACATCTGACCTTAATTTTAAGACCTTACGGAATGTTCTTTTCTTTAACGTAACTAGAGTATTTTTCCAAATGCATTCTGCAGTTTGTTTGTTTTGCGGCAAGTTTACGGGATTGGAGAAAAGACGGAGTTTTGCGGTTGCCTTTCCTGTGCTTGGTGTTTGTTAGTCATTTCTGTTGGAGTCAGGCAGACCTCCGGGGCACAACGTTTTCAGGGGGTGTTTTCTTACTACTCTTTGTGTTAGTGGTGAGGTCTGACCCGATGCGTGTTTCTGTACCTGTTTGTTTGCTAGCGTTTGCAGATGTCTCTGTTAGGGGAGTGCATGAATTTGTTGCCTCTGCTTGTTGTGTGGGTTCTGTTACTGGTGTTATTATCACGCCCACCGTCTGAGTAGATGCTTCTTGTGTCTTAGCTACGGTGGGGCGTGAGTTGCAGCTAGTGCTTGTAGCATGTGGAGCGTGTTGTTCTGGTTCGTGGGACGGTCCGTTAGATTGTGTCATTGGCTGCGTCTGTTTAAATTCATTCCTGATTCTGTACTTGATGTTCCTGCAAATTACATTGACGCCTGAAAAGGTAGGGTGTAGTTCGTCCCGAGCGAGCATGTTTCATCATCTTCCGTCAGAGGAAATCCAAAAAAAAACGGCAGGAAGTGGAGATGGATTTCTGCGTGATGGATGACATCAACGATTTTGTGGCCGTGTTCAATGTCCAGAAGAAATTCGTTAACTTTACGTGATCCTCGTGCATGAGCTAGAACTGTGCGTGATTGTGCTATGAGTGATCGGTGTTTGTTTGCGAGGATGAGTTTTGCGTCTGGTCCGTTGTTCTGCAAATCGTTTACCAGGGTCTTCAGGGCCTCCACAGTGACGTCGCCGTTGTTGTAAGTACAGTCGTTAGTGCCACAGTGAATGATAAAATGCGGTATGTTCTGTGGTGCAGCGGCGACAAAATCTAGAATGTCATGTGTCGTGGCTCCGCTTTTAAACCTAATGTATGGTGCATGTTTCCCTCGTGGAAAGTGGTGGTGTATGTACTTGTACTGACTGTCTGCAATAAAGCTATGTGCGCTAAGGAAAGTAGAGGACACTCACCATGTTTCGTCATCTTCCGTCAGAGGAAATCCAAAAAAACGGCAGGAAGTGGAAGATGGAAGCTTGCAGTGAAAAAATCCGTAAACAGGGGGTGGGTGCTCGAGCCGACGTTTCGACAAGTGGACTTGTCTTCTTCAAGGCTGGAACTGATTTCCTTAGCTATCGTGTGTGTATGCTTCGTGCCCTCTCCAGAGTGGGGGAGGGGGGGAGGAGAGGCCGCCATGACGAACTGTGTGAGTCACAAGGAAGGCTGAAAAAAAAAGAAAAAAACAAAAAGCGGAGGGGGAGCGGGAGAGGGGAGGGTGTACTGAATTTTGTGTGAGTGCACAATGATTTGATGACCACGGGGAGCTTTCAGAAAGGCTGGAGACCCTCTTCAGCATAGGCTGGTGGTAAATATCTGGCATGGACCACGATTTCCCTTGTTTGTAATTACCCCTTTCAGTCACGGTGTGTACACTTGTACACATCAACTTCGAAGTCGCATCACGCACCGTGTGTTTCTTCAAAGTGACCTGAAACTTAGTGTGCACATTCGTGCAGGCTTCCTGAGTGGATCACTAGCGCTTATTTAACCTTCATTACGCTGTATATTGCTGCAGATGATCACTTTCCTAGAGACGCTACCATGTTCCACGATCGTTCGACGTGCGACGTTCCAGGACCAACGTCAAGAGTATTTTTTTTCTTCGCTCGAAAAGCATACAACCAAAAAACAAACTGTGCATGCAATTTCGGCCTAATAGTTGATTTCATTTATGCAAGGATTGAAGCTGACTGATTGCAGAATAATTAGATATTTAGTTACACGCAAATTAGCATTAATTACTGTAACTCACAAAAACAACACATTCCTTCATATTATTTCTTGGAATGTAATACTGAGTGCATTAAAATCATGCCATGAAAATTTGATGCATTTGCACACAGTGCATCATAATTCATGACTGAAAGGGGTAACCTCGAAGGCTGCGCAAGACTTTTCACTGTTCCACGAAGGCTTGAAGGCCACGTTTTGGAGCAGCAGTGGAGCAGTTTCTCGAATTTCTAGACGGATTTAGCAGATTTTAATGAAAAGCAGCAGATTCACGCAATTGTAGCTGCATTATGATCACTGAATGCCGCCCCCAGTGGCCCGTTTCCGCACACCCCCTCCATACGCTACATAGAAAAAAAAAGAAAAACTGCGATGACAAAACGGACACTCTTTTAAGCCACTGAATAAACCTGCTTGATGCATGTTTCTGGCTACCGTAAGGGTCAAAGTATGCGCAACTGTAATATAGTTAATACACACTGCTTAACAAAAAGATCTGGCAATGTGCCAAAAATGCATTTCAGATTCCTCATTTGCCTTCAAGGCTTCTCTTTAATCAGCAAACAACTTGCACGTAACACCATCGGTATATTTAATCCTGGTTCATGTTTTAGGCTCATGAACGACACTCTACTGTCGTGTTCGTAAGCAGTCACAATGGATATATCTATGCGCTCAAAGCAAGCCGTGGAAGAGGGCCGGTGTAGGACGACGTAGAAACAAAGCTTCTGCGGGAGAAAGAAAAACACGTTTCATTTTCTTTTTCCTCATAACTTTTCTTCCCGATTTACCACTTTCGCACTAGGTATTGCTTACATTTTTTTTATAAATATTTGCGAATTTCCTTGTGATCGATACGCGGATTGGATTCGTTCCAACCGCGTTATGGAAAGTGTACCTCCACGATCTGGCTAAGAGAGAACGCATCACCCCTGAAATTTCAGTGAAAGCGCTGGCGGATTGCCAGATTGAAACCTGAGGGCAGAAAACAACGTTCCTTAGGACGGAGGAAGAAATGCTGCGAATATGATCGGTTTGCGGCGAGCCACGGGACGGCCTGTGAATGTGTCCTGCTATCGTGTTCTTTTTTCTATCTCTCCTTGATTTTGTTTGTCTTTCTTTTTAAAACTTGAGCTACGGGATTCGCAAATATCTCCTACTTCTATTCCACGACTTCAAATACCATAGCCGCAAGATAACCGCACATATCCGGCTAAGACGTTGAAAAGTTTCTTGCGGTATTGTTACACGACCAGTGCTGAGGTTCAGCCTTGTTGGCATTGTGACATAGTAACGATGTAAAGCGCTTGAGCAGACGAGTACAGGAGAGGAGAACAGCGCTGATGTTGTGTTCTTGTTTATTTTATTTTTTTATTGTCCTCGTCTGCATCGAGCGCTTTGCATCGTTATTATTATTACATGTTTTGGTTCTTGCGGACTGCTGTCACAGTTGCCGGCGAGAAGCTTTGTACCTCGTAATCTGCGAAATCGAAGAAGGACATCTTTGTATTGCATAAAGAAAAGCATTACGCAGGGTGCAAGTGCACAAGACAGCTTGTGAGTGTGAAAACTTTCTCGATCCGTCTTTTCCTGCAAGAGCTTGTTCTCAGCGTACGCCGTTCTTCAGCTGAAAGCTTATGCGAACTGGCGACTGATTACGCCTAGGAAGATTGCAACACAAAAAGTAAATACGCGGAATAAAGTTCCAAGAACACAGCCTCGTGCTAGTGTACTTTTTTTTTTATTGCGCCAATGCCGTGCCCGCTTCCCCACGTCCATTTCAGCGCCCACAATGAGTTGGACGGTATACAATGAACGAGCAAAATGTGGGAACAAGGGTACACATTTACGTTAGTCACAACGGTGTAAAGCCCACAGATGAAAAACCTTAAAGGGGCCCTACAACACTTTTTCAGCATGGTCCGAAAACGCTGTTGATCGGTAATCGAGGCTCCCGAGAACACGCGAGCTAAACGTTATAGCGCAGCACGAGGCCTGGAATTTACAATAAATTCTCAGTCAGCTAAAAATCGCTTTCTCTTCTCTCACCAAATGACACTATTGACTCAAGATCACTGCGTCACTGACGCAAGTTCCACGCCATTGGCTGATTTGAACATGGCGCGCTCGGTCGTTACTGCGGCCGCCACTTGCCCGCGCGTGCATGCGATCGCAGTGAAAGTACGCTGCGCATTCGAAGAAAAAAAAAAAAGTGCTCAAGGTCACGATTAGTGCTTGAAGTACCTTCTTCCGCCGTGCCACCCCTCCCTGCTTAGGTTCCAGCGCTTTCGTCAGGGCGAGAGAAGAGAGAAAGCAATTACAGCGTGCGACAAACCTTTGTAACTCCGCTCGTACTGGACGGATTCTAAAACTCCTTGCGGTGGTCGATTCGTGAAGAAATAAGCTCATTTAGTGAGTCTATTCCATGGCTACTTGGAAGTAATCTTGCTTATTCGAAATATAAAAATAATTGGATAAATGAAACCGAATGCGGACTTAGAAAATGATGTTCCGCCTGACCGACGACTACTGGAGATATAAGCGAAGCGCTTCAGGGAAACCATTTGTTTTATTCAAGAAATGTGGTGCTAGAAGGCGAACGTTAAAGGGGGTGCGCGCCGGCCTGGCATGCGTGCGTGCTGGAGGCGGTTGCATTGGCCTCGACGCTCATAGGGCATCAAAATGTCATGCTGTACATTCAACATAAACATATGCTGCGTGGATAGCATTCCTTTCACAGTTAAATGCAATAATGTGCTGCCGAGATTGCCTATTCCTTACGAAACGTCTTTGTCATTTATCGTTGAACATACACTTAAGGAAGGAGCAGGGGTTACAGGAAAGGCAGGGATGGTACCAATCTAGAAAGACTGGTACGCTACTCTACAAAGGGAAAGGGATCAGGGAGTGTGAGAGTTAGAGATAGAGAGAAAGAGGGAGAGGGAAGCACACACACACACACACACAACACACACACACACACACACACACACACACACACACACACACACACACACACACACACACACACACACACACACACACACACACACACACAAAGGCACGATATCGGTACTTATTGGTCTATAACCGCCGGTGCAAGTCCGTTGTCTCAAGATTTTAGCAATGCCTTCGTCGCATTCATCCTCGATGTCTTCTCAGGACGACATTTTAAAATGGTTACTGCCGTCATCACTTTGTGGTCAGGCGAGATAGAGCAACTGCGAGTGATTGTCTCTGCACATTGTACCGAGGACATTAGCAGAAGATGTATGTAATGTCTTTGCGCTACCATAGTTGTCACAGAGAGGGCTGTCAGCCATTCCGATGTGAAAGGAGGAGGATACAACATTTAATAATGAAAAGAAGAAAGAAAAAAAATAGGAGGGGGAAATTTCAAGGGTGGGTTCTCCAGAAAATGACTTCGTGAAGGCCTCTCTTAGCAATAAACGGAAAAGCATAGTGGACACTCTTCGGTGGAGTGCAGTAGGCATCTGAAAACGACGTAAAGTGTTCAGGTAGTTGTGGCGCTGGTTGTTGAGTCTACTTGCTGTATGTCAAGTGGAATGAGTAATTTTTTGTACGCTCACCCGAAGTTGGCTAGCAGCATCTGTCCATCACACGGTATTCGTGATACGGCCATCGAGAGCTGATGGAAACATACGCTTAATATGTTCATCAATTAAAGCGGCCTCCTATTTGAAGGTCGGAGTTGTGGTTGTAGCTACAGCGAACGTACTGTGCACCGCGATGTAGGAACGGTCGCCTAACCAGGCATTAGGTGCAAGATCCCCAAACAGTTCCAAGAGACGTTAGCTCCGTCTGCAGCCACAACTAACCGCAGCGGGATAGCAGCCTTTGATAGCATTCACTAAACAGCGAGGCAAACACATTGGGATGTTCAATCATATCTCATTGAAATGGGGGTGTTCAGCAGGCTACCAGTGCTATATTATATTATATGTGTCATCACATCCCCGCGCGTATTACGCAGGACATCACCAAGGAAGCGCATTTCTGCCCACGACAATGGACTTGCCGGACGCCTACTTAAAACATGTCCGCTTATCTAACGGCGCTGTCTGGCAACTCGTCAGATCGAGCGATAACATGTGCCCATCACTGCCATAGTTGTAACACAATATTCTACAACTAAGGTAATATCGCAGCTCGGCTACGTTAGATAGGCAGTCTTGTAGGCCCACCATATCTAATGCAATGAACAAGAAATGAAATGGGGGTTTATATATATATATATATATATATATATATATATATATATATATATATATATATATATATATATATATATATATATATATATATATATATATATATGGGTCATTCCATGCCAAGTGTCCCAGACGTGGCGCTCGCACATCGCAGATTTTGCTGATAAAATTTGTGCCTTTTTCCTGTGCCACATAGAGTATTGTGGCAAAACATTTTTGCTCGAAAAAAATTTTGACGATCATGACGCCCCCTCGAATTTCGCTTGTATTTGTTAAACCGTGCCTTATAGAAAAATGTGTATAAAATCAATTTTTTGTGTGTTGAGCTTCGAAACCACGCTTGCGCGATCGCAGAGGTTCTGTTTAGTTGTCCTAATCTTTAATTCCGAAAACTTTGTGTTTCACTACCAGCTACGTATCTTCAAAAACTACGAAAATCTTCAAAGTTCGTGATTTTTTCTTGAGCTATCTGGAACTCTCCCTAACCAATATAAATGATAGTATGATTTTCAGGAAAGCGTATTTTAGTACAAAAATGTTTAGGGGTAAAATAGACTTCAAATCTTCCCGAAAAAAATGTGAAAGTAGAGAAAATATGCGATTTGTCGCATGTTTGACCGCATTTTTCATACTGATGCGGTCCAAGTAAAAATCCTCGTCATGCGGCGTTTTATAGTAGTCTACATCGTTATGTCATGAAGAAAGTCTAATCAAATCATTTTTTGTTTTAAGGAAGAAAATAATTTTTGAATTCGGCCCTCCGAACGCGTCCTGCATTTCTTTTTTTTTGGTGCTTCGCCGCAAAGCACGTGGTCGCCCTTGCAGCTGACACTCGTCACAGGCAGAGGCAAGATGCGAGATGTATGTCAGTGACTCTTGAGTGGTCGAAAGTCTTCTCGCGTTGATGTCAGGGCGACGAGTAATGAATTCGCGTTACATTGGGAGCTTGCTTTGCGGGCCCAATGGTAAGTATGGACGCCCGAGAGCAGCCTATGGCGCCGTTTCCACAATGTGCTAGAGGGCCGTCTGCACAATTAGCATGCGCATACTGAATGAAATAATGCACATTGTATATACTTGTTTGTCTTGGTATATGTGGTGTGCAGACGGCCCGTATGGCGCCGTTTCCAGCACATTCTGGAAACGGCGCCATAGGCTGCTCTCGGGCGTCCATACTTACCATTGGGCCCGCCAAGCAAGCTCCCAATGTAACGCGAATTCATTACTCGTCACCCTGACATCAACGCGAGAAGACTTTCGACCACTCAAGAGTCACAGACATACATCTCGCATCTTACCTTTGCCTGTGACGAGTGTCAGCTGCAAGGGCGACCACGTGTTTTGCGGCGAAGCACCAACAAAAACAAATGCAGGACGCGTTCGGAGGGCCAAATTCAAAAATTATTTTCTTCCTTAAAACAAAAAATGATTTGATTAGACTTTCTTCATTATTTAACGATGTAGTCTACTATCAAATGCCGCATGACGAGGATTTTTACTTGGACCGCATCAGTATGAAAAATACGGTCAAACATACGACAAATTGCATATTTTCTCTACTTTCACAATTTTTTTCGGGAAGATTTGAAGTCTATTTTACCCCTAAACATTTTTGTACTAAAATACACTTTCCGGAAAATCATACTGTCATTTATATTGATTAGGGAGAGTTCCAGATAGCTCAAGAAAAAATCACGAACTTTGAAGATTTTCGTAGTTTTTGAAGATACGTAGCTGGTAGTGAAACACAAAGTTTTCGGAATTAAAGAATAGGACAACTAAACAGAACCTCTGCGATCGCGCAAGCGTGGTTTCGAAGCTCAACACACCAAAAATGGATTTTATACACATTTTTCTATAAGGCACGGTTTAACAAATACAAACGAAATTCGAGGGGGCGTCATGATCGTCAAAATTTTTGCCACAATACTCTATGTGGCACAGGAAGAAGGCGCAAAATTTATCAGCAAAATCTGCGATGTGCGAGCGCCACACGTCTGGGACACTTGGCATGGAATGACCCATATATATATATATATATATATATATATATATATATATATATATATATATATATATATATATATATATATATATATATATATATATATATATTTATTTATATATATATATATTTATATATATATATATATATTATATGTGTGTGTGTGTGTGTGTGTGTAATGCCAATGATATGTCGAAGATCACGATCGGCGGGAACCCGCTCTTGCAAGAAACTTTAGCGCACTAACATTTCTGTAAATATATGAGCCCAGTTATCGAGGTTTATATTTGACCTGTTTAAATTTCGCTTAATAATTTCACAAAGAACACGCACTCTTGAGCATGGCGATTCAAATTGAGCATGGTAATCTACAACAAGAAATCTCTATGCTTGAGTGGGCGGAGCGAGTGTTGTCACATTCACCGCTCAATATACGGACGGCACCCGTTTCGAGCGACCACAGTTTCATTTTTTTTTTCTTTCCCGCAGCCACCTCGTCAGGCCTTGGGAGCAGCGTGTTCCTTGCTTTCCCCACCCGTGCATCGGAAATCAATTGCTTCGCGGCACGTCGCAGTGCTGAGGTGATTTTGCCACGTTCACCCATCGCCTGGAAGCATCAGATCCTGCTGCCGACGTGTGTTATCCCAATCTGGGCCACGTGTACAAAAGCAACTGCCTCCGGGGGACTGGAAACGGGAGCTCTGGGATGCGGGCGACAGAAGACACCGCTTTGTGGCGCTGCTGCCCGCCCTGGGGCAAATATTGACTCCAAATGAGCGGCCGTTGGCGGGTGCCCTAAGTGACCCCAGAGCCATCTGAAACAGTGTCTCCTTCCTTTTGCCTTCCCCCTCACTGTTGTTCTTTTCCCCAATAAAGTAATCTTACTACTGTGCCTGATCAATAAATAATGGAAGGATTGGCGATTATTCTCTGTGTGACGGTATTTGATAATATCAGAAAAGGGAGCAGCGCTGAGGAGTCCTAGCGGAGCCAAACCGAGGCTTTAGTGTTCGTTCTCCTCACTCCAAAAGCCGAGCGGCAGCAGCACCGCTTGTGCTCCCACTGTCATTGCAATCGATAGAATCACCGCTACAACATATTACGCAGCAGTGATACGAATATAGGTTCATATAACTAATTTCAGTACATATGTCGTGTTTTTTGTTTTAAAGAGCCAGGTCCACTTCAATTGAAGCTGAGAAAAACGCAGTTTTTTGCTACTGGCAGTATGGTCGGGCCTGCTCCAACAATTTTTACCAGTGTGTTGTTGTCACCCAAATGCCTCAAATCTATATTGCGCCTGAAATCTATGCACCCCAATATCGTCGATATACAGAAGCAAAATTTAGATTTGGCTCTTATAGGTAGGAACATTTCATTTGGGCTTGGATTAGCTAGTAAAAGAAGTCTAAATCGCAGCGAATGAACGATATACCAATGTCTCGTGACAAAATTAACACCATCCTTGTGCTTCTGTCGGTGCCATCCTTCGTTTCATGGGCGTAGTGTACTAAACTTGAAAAGTGAGTGGTCCTTCCAGGCAAAGGCACACCATTCTGGACTGTCGGCAGCGTTTTCTTGTTGTAGATGCACATGTAGATCCTAAAAGTTTGGCTCACACCCGCCCAGGGGAATTGGCCCAGAATCGGGTACCTTAAAAAATATTTAAAAGCTAGAAAAGAGAATAATTTCTCATTTTTTATAACAAAAAGATTTTTTTAGAATTATATTTTGAAAATAAAGAACTTGGTTCGAATCTATTCTTACCGAATAAGAATTAAGTGAAGAATGCATAAGATAATTCGACGGAACCTACTTTGGTTAACAATGAAGCTTTGGAACTGGGGTTATTGTGTAAATATCATTGTCTGTGTTATGAAATCTTAAACGGCCTCGCATGCTTTCCTGTTGCTGCGCCCAAGGGTAAGTGCACCTAGCGATAGCAAATTTGAAGGTGTTAATTCTAATCAAATGATGCGCAACGGCGTTTCTAGAGATCTCTTTCTTAATGCGGAAAATCTTCGACAAGAAAACAGAAAGTGTTCTATTGTTTCATCTTCCCTGCAACGAGAACAAAGCGGGGAGTGTGCCAAACCAGCTCTGTATAAATAAAAATTTACTAATGGTATACGACAGCGTAACCTAGTAATTATAACTAAAAAACTTCTATTATGACATGATGTAGATTTCCAGGGTGTCAATAGGTGATTAAAATCCTGGAAATCTTTTAGAGATGCTATATCGAATTCTCGCATTCTCATTTGCCTCCGAAATCTAGCCGCTATTATAAAAGCTGTTGCAGGGGTAATATTAGTAGCTGGTCGATCTAACGACGCTTTCGCTGGTGTATCGGTCGTTTCATTTAGAAATACAGTAAAACCTCGGTGATACGACCTCGGATTGTACAAATTTCGGGGAGATACGAATTTTTCTGTGGTCCCGGCCAAGGCCCATTAGCCTGCAATGTATTGGAGTACGGTTGTTGCGAACCGATTTGCAACCCGCGACGTTTGATACGAACGTACGCTAGCGCACAGCTACGAACAGGTGCTGCCCGCGCTGTCGCGGAAGACGCGGCAGTCACGCGCGCGCGCGGGCATGCGCGCTGCGCGACCATCAGCGGTGGGTCGTTGCCTCCGAGATAGTGCGCGCGAATCTTGGAGGCCTTTAGACACCTCCACGTTTAGATTACAAATGACGTTGACGTCGCGCTGTTTTTTTCCCCCCGACGCGTTGACGCGTGTTCCTGTGCTCGAGGCAGCAGCGTCTTTGTACTGTGTTAACACGTGCCTGCCACGTCGATGCAAGCCATGCCCCGCAATCAGACGTTCTATGAAACAAGACTGAAACTTGGGCTGCGGGTCCGTCATGAAGTCCCATGAAAGGTGGACGAAGACCCCAAGAGGCGAAGCGAACGGTGTTGGCGAAGGAGCTTGGCCTCTTATCTATCGTGTGCAAAGCGCTTCTTATGTCACTTTCGCCGCAGTACTCTGGTGTCATGCAGAAAAGCGTAGTAAGATTAGGAAGGGGCTACTAGCGGTCACGGGCCACATCTGGTCCATTATTACACGCGCGCGCATGCACTGTATATTTACGAGTACAAGTATGATCGTTGACGTCTAAGAACTTCATTCAGAGCTGTTCATGACGTCGCTGCGGCCCTGAGAAACATTAAATCAAGACGTATGCCAACTTTCTTTTGTCGCATACTAATTTTCCATGTTTTCTGGTGATACGAATTTCGGATGATACGAATATTTTTGGTAACCCCGCGAGATTCGTATCACCGAGGTTTTACTGTAGGCCTCTATGTCCACGTACCCATACTAATCGTACATGAGTTAAGTGATGAGGTACTCGCGATTTGAACTCTTTCAGTACTCACCGGATGCCGTGAGCGCATTGCACACAGATAAAGAGTCCGTTATTATTACGGCTGAATTTAGTGATTTGGTCAGCTTCCGAAGGGCCAATACTACCGCTAAAAATTCTGCAATAAGGATGGGTGTGAAATCTGGAATTCGGAGGGAAACGGAGAAGTCGAGAATACGGCGGTATATGCCGATGCCACTCTTTTCATCTCTCTGCGATGCGTCCGTCGCAGTGACGACATTTGCTTGCATTCTTAGCAGGTAGTCCTGTAGATAGCTCTGAACATATTATTCGGCATAGCTGTTTGGCATCATTAGGGAAAATGTCATCAAAGTAGGTTTGGAGAGAATTTGTCGCATTAGAAACCGCAATTACCTCCTTTATTCCGACAGAGAGTGGATCGAGAAGAGATTTTACAGACTTCACTTGAGGTCTGTGAAATCTAGGCCAAAGAAAATAAAAAAAATAAACCAAGTTGCGCAATGAAAACTGTTTTGTTACGCCTTAAATGGGACTCATGTGTCCTTAAATATGTTTGTATAGCCAATATTCTGAATCTAGTTATGGTATGGCATGGTGAACTTTATACGCGTCCTGAAGATAAACCCTTAGGTTGATGCAGGCGGCTCCCACGTTGGGTCTGTAAAGATTGGCTTTACTGCCGTATCGTGGGCCTTCTGGACGGCCTCTGCTTGATCTAAAAGAGCTCCCCTGTGAAGGAGTCTTTGCCACCGGTCTCTCCATTTCACAGTCTGTGAAAGCCCCAGGACACTGCCAAAGCATATGATCCAGAGCAATGATGCCATTACACTTCTCGCAATTGATTTGTAACTCTATTTCTGGATGTATCTTGCTAATAAAGTTTGGATTCGGGTAAGTGCCTGTCTGTAACAATCTCAGAGTCACCACTTGAGCTCTGTTGAGCTTACCGTGTGACACTGGGAATTCTATTCTGTTCATATAGTAATGCTTCGTCACTTGATTATATGTTAGTAATCGGTCCCTGTTCTCCTGCATATTATCGGGATCCTGGTCGCGTAGTGCACGAATAGTAAGTCCTCGTGATGCTGCGTTAGCCACCTCGTTTAAATTCTCCCGAGACGGATCGACAGACCCCACATGTGCAGGAAACCAGTGGATTTTGATTTCCTGGTTGTCCATCGCATCAATCAGTTGGGCAGCCCTTTTGGTTACAAAGCTTTTGGCAAAGTGTCTAATAGCCACCTTAGAGTCACTGTAAATGAGCGTCCACTTATTATTCGTTAAAGGCAATGCTATTGCCACTTGTTCCGCGACTATCGCATCTTTAGTCATGATTATAATAGCATTCCGGGTGAGTCCATCTGAATATACTACTACTGCCGTAAAGGCTTTCTTTCCTCTTACCCATGCAGCATCTACAAAAGCCGAATGTTCGCTGTCCTCTTCTATCTCCTGCAGGAGAGCTTTGGCCTTTCTTCTTTCCTGGTTGTGCAGCGGGTGCGTATTTCTAGGAAAAGACGTTGTCTTAATTATCACTCTTATGCTGTCTTTTAGCTCTGTTGTGTCTTCACCTGAATATCGGGATTCGGTTGGGTGCCACCCTACCTCTTCAAGTATAGCTCTACCTGACCTTGTTCCAGAGAGCCTCCCTGTGTGGGCAATTTTCTGAGCTTCAGTTATCTCAGCTATTGTGCTGTGGATCCTAAGTTTCATTAGTTGATCATCTGGTGTATTAACCGCCAATCCCACTGTTGTTTTGACAAGCCTTTTAATTAACCAGTTCAACTTGTTTATTTCTGTATGTATCCATCTAAGCATACCAGTTACATAGGAGAAGTGACACAAGGCGAAAGCGTGGACCAGTCTCATGGCGCTATCCTTTCCCAACCCTCTGTATCTTTTAGTGATTCTCCTTGGCAGTCTTATTATCTTCTCAGTCTTGCTAGTAATGTGTTGTATTGTTCTTCCATTTGCCCCAGTTTGCTCCAGGAATAACCCTAAAGCTCTAATGGAATTGAGTTGCTTAATGGACTACCAGCCTTTGTGGTTAGTACTACCCTGAGTTCTTCTTAAGGAACATATCCCCGCGGTTTTCTACCCCTTCTCATGTTACTGAGTACTAGGAGTTCAGACTTGTCAGCAGAACATTTGAGTCTTATGTCTTCTAAAATGGACTCCACCTCATAAATGCTCTCCTGAAGTCTGCTTTCCACCTGTCCCATACTTCCCTCAGCGCTCCATATAGTCACATCGTCGGCATAAATTGTGAAGTGAATGCCATGTATCTTTTTTAAAACCTTATGCCAATTTTGACATAGCCAGGTTGCAAAGCATAGGTGACAAGATGGACCCTTGTGGTGTTCTTCTATCACCCAGATACATCTTGGATTTAATATAACCGAATATAAGGTGTGCTGAGCGATCACTAAGAAAGGCTTTAACCACTTCATAGTTTTCTGCCCAATCCCAGTTCTGAAATGACCTCAAGCATTGCTCTATGCTTAATTCTGACGAAAACTTTTTCTACATCCAACCCCAAGAGAGCCCTAGTGTTCTTTCGGTTGGGGAAGAGCAGTTGATGTTTGATTAGCAACATGGCGTCTTGTGTGGATAAGCCTGGTCTGAAACCAATCAGATTATACGGTAGGACGTCATTGTCCTCCACACATTTTCTTAATCTGTTCAATATAACATGCTCCATTCTCTTCCCTAGACATGATGTTAACGAAATGGGCCTGAGGTTATCCAAGTTGAGCTGTTTGCCCGGCTTTGGTATTAAGACAGTATTGGCCATCCTCCATTCTCTGGATATACCCCATCATTCTATAATTAATTAATGTACGGGACCAGATATTTGATGGAGTCGTCGTCCAGATTCTTAATAAGGTATGAGACCAAGTGAAAAATGCGCATTTTTTGAAAATGTCACAGCTGGGTTTTGCTTTTGTTAAATGCGCGATTCCTTGCCCGTCATTTTGCTGTATTAGGTTTTCGTCTACGTGGTTTCGTTCCAAAGATACAAGCAAAAATGTTAGACCACCCATCGTCTAAGAAACCGAAATTGAAAGTGCCAGTTTAGTGCGCAACATAAAATTAGCTTGATATGTAGTACTATGTTAATTATTTAACGATTATATCAAGTTCGAACGTGTAATAATGCTCTAATAGCATTGTAAACCCAGCATTTTTAATCCTAAAAGTCATAAACCACCAGGTGGACGCGCAACGTCGTACATCTAAAGGGCACGTATGTGATTACTGAAAATTGACAGCGCAAACTAACGGGACACAGAAGGGCAACACCAAACAGGCGCAGACTGAAACTTGGATTTGTTTGTGGTGTTCCCCTTCTGTGTCCCGTTAATTTGCGCTGCCAATTTTCAGTATGAACCTATACCATTATGCCCGCCTTTCAACACTTCTGCACGTATGTGAACCTGTAAATCAAATTTGCTTTGTATGACGCTATGTGTCGTTTGAATAATAGTAACAGAAGCACATTTGATATTTTGAAGCAAGTCGGCATCGAGCCTCGCCTCTACACTGCAAAAGCTTGCCTCACAAGTGATCGGCAACACATCGCGAAAGCGTCCCATCAGGGCACTGATGCTGCAAAGCAAGTTAGAAATAAAGGGAAGTTGCCGCTTGAGAAAAGGCACACAAGAGTAACGCATAGGAGGGAACTGGCTACAAATATCAAGAATTTTATGGCTCTTGATCACCTTGTGTAAGCTCTGCTCCTGTTTCAAATCTTTGTTGATTTTCTCCGAACTTACATTTTTCGTATTTTTCCGCACGCGAGCATCCATAACGCTTTTTCTAATACAGATTTTTCATTAAAACTTGGCACACTTCCTTATTACAGTAGTAGTTGTCCAAAGAACCTCAATGAGCAAAACGTGCCAAAAGATTTAAGATGGCTGACTTTTATACGAAGGTTCCCCAAGTGTTAGTGCATAATTTTTTGGTTATTTAATCACTATAATTTTAATATTCATCTACTTCAATTTGTTTTAGTTCATTGCACTGGGCAAAGCTTCTTTTATGTCCTTACAAAAATTAGTTTTTTATTCAGTGGAATTGGAGTTAGGGCTGCTCGCGTAAGGCCCTCTTTTAATAAAAATTTTAAATATTGAAAATTAACACAAGGTAGGACTTGCTGTACAATGCTCACATGCTCTAAAAAGTTGTGCTTTACAATGTAGACTAATAATATCTAGCGATTATCGCGTTTCAAAAAAAAATTCTGGCACTTGGCCGCATACCTCAAGCAATCTGTTAGAGATGCCATCCGGGCCAGCTGCTGACCTACTATTCAAATCACACAGTGCCCTGCGCACCTCACTTTTTGTGGAATTCCTGGTCCATGAAGTTGCATTTCGCTCCTGTGTAATCCGGGGTAACTTACTTCCTAGTCCTCTTTCCTAAAGGGCAAGTATTTAGCTGCCAATCGCTCCATGCTCCCTCCGCTTGCTGTCTGACTTTCCTACGTCTATTCGTCTATTATTGCTCTATTATTATTCGTCTATTGTACGTCTATTCAATTTAGTGTTTTTTTCATTGAGCAGATGTCTGAGCTGATTCCATTTGCCTCCGCGTTTTATCCTTGCATCTAGAGAGTGAGAAACCTCATTCCAGTGTTGTTTCTGCAAATATCGTGCGTGCTCCTCGATATCCCTGTTTACGAGGATGGCTTGGTGGGCTAGTTGGTACTGCATCATGAAAAGTTACAGCGCACATATATGGGGACGAAGGAAGAACACACAAGGCATAGCGCTGAACTGCAACTGCTACTTTATTTCTGACGGAGCTAGCTTTATGGGCTTCACAAGCCAATGACAGCCTTTTTAAGCCAAGCACCAAAAAACAAAGTTAGAATTCAACACATCATTTTGCACCTACCTATGGCTTATCAACGTTAAAAATTCTGTCTCCTTTTTTGATAGCGTCACGGAAGGCGCGTTCACGCAGTTTTCTTTGTGACGATCAATTTCATAAGCTTCTATTACTTCTCTGGTCAGCTTATCCTTCTCTTTCCTGATCACCTTGTATGTTCTTCCTTCGTCCCCGTCTATGTGCACTGCAACCTTTCACGATTCCTGTTGAGCTGAGCAATTCGCTTCCTATGTCTTCTGTTCAAGCGCTGAGATTTTCCTATTTGTAAAATCGATTGTTTGGCTTCTATCAAATGCGCCAATCTACTATCCGTCTGCTCGACCGCTTCCTCTGTGTCTGGTCTGACTTGCCTCTTTCCTTCTGTTTCCGCTCTGTCCTCTCTGATTTTTCTAAACTGATCCCAGTTTGTCTATCTGAATATTTTACCCCACCCCCGTCACTTCCTCCATCACGTGTAGAATATAATGGTCGCTCCCCAGGTCCGCGCCAGAGTGGATCCAGTCTGCCCTGGGTAAGTTAGAAGTGAAGGTTAAGTCCGGAGTAGTGTCCCTACACGTGGAGGCGCCCCACCAAGTAGGAAAGGCTGGGTCTGTGATAAGAGAGAGGCCTAAATCTGTGCCAAGATGCCAGATTCCTTCCCCTTTCTTAGTATTCCAGCGGTAATCCCAAGATTGGTGTGGGGCGTTGAAGTCTCCTCGTAATATGAGGGACGCAGTTTTGGCTACCCCGATGACCTTATTAAAAATTGCTCTAAAGCTCTGTCTCATTTCGCTAAAACTGCTATAAACGTTGAGGCAGAACAAGCTGTGAGCTTTGCCTATTTGCCTTTTTAGCTCCATTTCTATCAATATATATTCTATTTTATTCTTCTCTAATTTTCAATCATGCGCTATGTAGGGAATTATTTTGTCAATTAAGCTGGCGATTGCCTTGCCTGGTTTTTTGCCTTTGCAGACCGCACAAAAGCCAGACAGCCCGATCTCCTCCGCTAGAGTTTCCTGCAGCATTAATATTTTGGCCTATTTTCAACCGTTTTGATTATCTGTGCTAGTGACGCTTTTTTTTTTGCTGAAATCCTCTTCAATTCCACTGCCACACATTAATTCTCTGCTTTCCATTATTATTGCCATTACCCCCGGATTTCCTCACCCAGTCATTGTTCTCTTTACTGTACTACGTTCCGCTCCTGGGAGTGATCTAACGCTTTCGGCTTCTGAGGACATATATTCATCATCCTCACCTTCGGCCTCCAGCGTTTTCAGCCTTTTCTCGGCTGTTAACTTCCACTTCCATGTTTTATCCACCTTAAGATTAACTCTGTCTGCCGTGTCCTTTAGGTTTCTGATCGCATTCTTAATCTCCTCCAGAACAGAACACATCGATTCCACCTCTGGGACTGCAGCTCTCTTTTTGGGCGCCGGTGTGCCTTCTTCCTCCTGGCTGTTACTTCTACTCACCGGCTTAGGTCTTGCTCCACTGCCGCTTTCCAAGCCTCAACCCTTTGTTCATTTTCGGTATCTGCTTCTTAAGTTCTTCATTAGGTTTCTTTTGTGATATAACCTCTCTGATCAGCTGTTCCACTCTGGCACCAATACTCTGTACCTGCGAGGCTATCGCCCCGTTACCTGTGACTTTCACAGTACCTTTGACTTCTTCGGCCCAGGTTATTCCTGGCTCCTTTTAGATGTGAAGCATCTTATAGCGCAGTTCAATCCGGTGGTGGTGGTGGTGGTGGTGTGCAGCGTGACCACACTTACAGCGCATGCGCAAGCCATCTCCACACACCTCCTCTCCCTCTCCATACCCCCTCTCCTCGAAACGCTCCTGCTCCTCGCAACGTAACCGTTCCTCCCGAGACCTGGAAGGGTTTCTTCCCCTCGAGATGAACGGTGTCTTGACCTCGACCTTATTCTTGAGGCTGAGCGATTGCCAGAGCCCGGAGGGGTTCCCTTCGTCGGTTGAGCTGATTCCATTTCGGTCTCCACTTTGAAGCGTCCTCTTCTTCTTACTCTCAGTACGTATGGTATTTGGTACCGCTGCTTGCAAGCCTTTTCACCTGTGGGGTAATCTTCACCGCAGATTTTACATTTGGGAGGGCATATGTGATCCTCCCCTGGGTCTTGCATACCACATCCCCGGCACTGCAGAACATCAGGTGTGGGACAAACGTCTGATCTGTGTCCAATTCTTCCATATGCGTAGCATGCGTCAAATTGCTTCCTGTACAGGTAGCGCCTAACTAGGGTTGACCCATATTCGATGAAATTGGGCACACTGAGTCCGTCAAAAGGCACAATAACCGAGTCCGTTGCCTTGATATGCTGTACAGCCAACACCGTTGGGTTGTATTCATGTATAACCTTTTTCGTGATCACACATTGACTGTCGGTGAGGTTCACACTTCTTATGACCCCTCTGCACGTAGAGGGGGGGGGGGGTCGTTTCATAAGCGCTGACTTCATATTCTGCCTCCACAATCGTAATAGACTTGATTCTCACATACCTTTCGGCATGATCGGAGTCCGGTATACTAACCACCACGATGTTCTGTGTGAAGTTGGGGCAGACGACGTCTCTCTTCTCCTGGTCTGCTTAAGTCCGGCCTCCACGACTATCGCTTCTCCAATAGCTGTAATGCTGACTTTGTTCAGGTTGAGGCCTCCCCCCAAGGCCTAACGAAGATTTTCCTGTGCTCCACCAGCAGTTGCGGCACACTTGATGCCTTCACAATCCGCCACTTGAGCGTCCGCTTTGTTGGCGATCTCCTTTCCTTGTAATTGTTGGGTCAAATTGGCAGTTCCACCAGCTTACCATGTCTTTTTCACAGATCGCAATCTTCGGTTGGTGGCAGTGCTGGGCAGTATCGAAGATACATGTATCTTCGATACTATTTTAGATACTCTTTGGGTATCTTGTATCTGTATCGCGATACGTCTTGCAAAACGAGCATCTGTATCTGTATTTCCGATACATTCAGCAATGTATCATGTATCTTAAGATACAAGATACTGCTACAGAAACAGCACCGTGCGAAACAATAAACGTTGGCTGAACTCCGCTTCTTAAGCTGATACTACTGCCCATAATGCCACCTGAAGAAAACAAAACAACCGCGACATTCTTTTATCTTTCCCTTCCGCCAGAGTGCTCCAGCGAGGGCAGGTGATTAGGTATACGCGTGCCCATTGGTGGAGCAGAGTGACGTGATGGCTCGCGAGCCATTTGGACAAAACCAAGCGCGCGAACGTCTATGCACTGTCGACCTTTTGTTTTCTCGATGTGTTCTTTATTTCTAGTTGTGTTGATGTGATGCACTTGTTCATAGACCCTGCACTCTGCTGCGTAC
>NC_051176.1:98282414-98403059 GCF_013339695.2 Rhipicephalus sanguineus
AAGTTTTCGGAATTAAAGAATAGGACACTACAGAACCTCTGCGATCGCGCAAGCGTGGTTTCGAAGCTCAACACACACCAAAATGGATTTTATACACATTTTTCTATAAGCACGGGTTAACAAATACAAACGAATTCGGGGGGCGTCATGATCGTCAAAATTTTTGCCACAATACTCTATGTGGCACAGGAAGAAGGCGCAAAAATTTATCAGCAAAAATCTGCTGATGTGCGAGCGCCACACGTCTGGGACACTTGGCATGGAATGACCCATATATGTGTTGTGGTGTGTGTGTGGGTTTGTGTGTGGTGTGTGTTGTGTGTGTGTGTGTGTGTGTGTGTGTGTGTGTGTGTGTGTTGTGTGTGTTGTGTGTGTGTGTGTGTGGTGTGTGTGTGTGTGTGTGTGTGTGTGTGTGTGTGTGTGTGTGTGTGTGTGTGTAAATGCCAGTGATATTCTAAGAGCACGATCGCGGGAACCCGCTCCTTGCAAGAAACTTTAGCGCACTACATTTCTGTAAATATATGAAGCCCAGTTATCGAGGTTTAGATTGGACCCTGTTTAAATGTTCGCTTAATAATTTCACAAAGAACACGCACTCTTGAGCATGGCCGATTCAAATTGATCATGGTAATCTACAAACAAGAAATCTCTATGCTTGAGTGGGCGGAGCGTAGTGTTGTCACATTCACTCCGCTCAATAACGGACGGCACCCGTGTTCCGAAAGCGACCACAGGTTCATTTGTTTGTTCTTCCCGCAGCCACCTCGTCAGGCCTTGGGGAGCAGCGTGTTCCTTGATTTCCCACCCGTGCATCGGAAATCAAGTTGCTGTTCGCGCACGTCGCAGTGCTGAGGTGATTTGCCACGTTCCCCATCGCCTGGAAGCATCAGATCCTGCTGCCGACGTGTGTTATCCCAATCTGGGCCACGTGTAAAAAGCAACTGCCTCCGGGGGACTGGAAACGGAGCTCTGGGATGCGGGCGACAGAAGACACCGCTTTGTGGCGCTGCTGGCCCGCCCTGGGCAAATATTGACTCCAAATGAGCGGCCGTGTGGCGGGTGCCCTAAGTGACCCCAGAGCCATCTGAAACAGTGTCTCCTTCCTTTTGCCTTCCCCCTCACTGTTGTTCTTTTCCCCAATAAAGTAATCTTACTACTGTGCCTGATCAATAAATAATGGAAGGATTGGCGATTATTCTTTTTGTAACGGTATTTGATAATATCAGAAAAGGGAGCAGCGCTGAGGAGTCCTAGCGGAGCCAAACCGAGGCTTTAGTGTTCGTTCTCCTCACTTCAAAAGCTGAGCGGCAGCAGCACCGCTTGTGCTCCCACTGTCATTGCAATCGATAGAATCACCGCTACAACATATTACGCAGCAGTGTTACGAATATAGGTTCATATAACTAATTTCAGTACATATGTCGTGTTTTTTTTTTTTAAAGAGCCAGGTCCACTTCAAATGAAGCTGAGAAAAACGCAGTTTTTTGCTACTGGCAGTATGGTCGGGCCTGCTCCAACAATTTTTACCAGTGTGTTGTTGTCACCCAAATGCCTCAAATCTATATTGCGCCTGAAATCTATGCACCACAATATCGTCGATATACAGAAGCAAAATTTAGATTTGGCTCTTATAGGTTGGAACATTTCATTTGGGCTTGAATTAGCTAGTAAAAGAAGTCTAAATCGCAGCGAATGAACGATATACCAATGTCTCGTGACAAAATTAACACCATCCTTGTGCTTCCGTCGGTGTCATCCTTCGTTTCATGAACGTAGTGTACTAAACTTGAAAAGTGAGTGGTCCTTCCAGGCAAAGGCACACCATTCTGGACTGTCGGCAGCGTTTTCTTGTTGTAGATGCAGATGTAGATCCTAAAAGATTGGCTCACACCCGCCCCGGGGAATTGGCCCAGAATCGGGTAGCTTAAAAAAATATATA
Organism: Rhipicephalus sanguineus; assembly: GCF_013339695.2. Classification (NCBI taxonomy): domain Eukaryota; kingdom Metazoa; phylum Arthropoda; class Arachnida; order Ixodida; family Ixodidae; genus Rhipicephalus; species Rhipicephalus sanguineus. The sequence continues at coordinate 98,284,354 of NC_051176.1, forward strand.
AAAGCTAGAAAAGAGAATAATTTCTCCTTTTTTATAACAAAAAAGATTTTTTTTAGAATTATTATTTTGAAAAAAAAGAAGGTGGTTCTAATCTCTTCTTACCGAATAAGAATTAAGTGAAGAATGCATAAGATAATTCGACGGAACCTACTTTGGTTAACTATGAAGCTTTAGAACTGGGGTTATTGTGTAAATATCATTGTCGGTGTTATCAAATCTTGAACGGCCTCGCATGCTTTCCTGTTGCTGCGCCCAAGGGTAAGTGCACCTAGCGATAGCAAATTTGAAGGTGTTAATTCTAATCTAATGATGCGCAACGGCGTTTCTAGAGATCTCTTTCTTAATGCGGAAAATCTTCGACAAGAGAACAGAAAGTGTTCTATTGTTTCATCTTCCCTGCAACGAGAACAAAGCGGGGAGTGTGCCATACCAGCTCTGTATAAATAAAAATTTACTAATGGTATACGACAGCGTAACCTAGTAATTATAACTACAAGACTTCTATTATGACATGATGTAGATTTCCAGGGTGTCAATAGGTGATTAAAATCCTGGAAATCTTTTAGAGATGCTATATCGAATTCTCGCATTCTCATTTGCCTCCGAAATCTAGCCGCTATTATAAAAGCTGATGCAGGGGTAATATTAGTAGCTGGTCCATCTAACGACGCTTTCGCTGGTGCATCGGTCGTTTCATTTAGAAATATAGGCCTCTATGTCCAGGTACCCATACTAATCGTACATGAGTTAAGTGATGAGGTACTCGCGATTTGAACTCTTTCAGTGCTCACCGGATGCTGTGAGCGCATTGCACACAGATAAAGAGTCCGTTATTATTACGGCTGAATTTAGTGATTTGGTCAGCTTCCGAAGGGCCAATACTACCGCTAAAAATTCTGCAATAAGGATGGGTGTGAAATCTGGAATTCGGAGGGAAACGGACAAGTCGAGAACAGGGCAGTATATGCCGATGCCACTCTTTTCATCTCTCTGCGATGCGTCCGTCGCAGTGACGACATTTGCTTGCATTCTTAGCAGGTAGTCCTGTAGATAGCTCTGAACATATTATTCGGCATAGCTGTTTGGAATTATTAGGGAAAATGTCATCAAAGTAGGTTTGGAGAGAATTTGTCGCATTAGAAACCGCAATTACCTCCTTTATTTCGACAGAGAGTGGATCGAGAAGAGATTTTACAGACTTCACTTGAGGTCTGTAAAATCTAGGCCAAAGCAAATAAAAAAATAAACCAAGTTGCGCAATGAAAACTGTTTGGTTACGCTTTAAATGGGACTCATGTGTCCTTAAATATGTTTGTATAGCCAATATTCTGAATCTAGTTATGGTATGGCATGGTGAACTTTATACGCGTCCTGAAGATAAACCCTTAGGTTGATGCAGGCGGCTCCCACGTTGGGTCTGTAAAGATTGGCTTTACTGCCGTATCGTGGGCCTTCTGGACGGCCTCTGCTTGATCTAAAAGAGCTCCCCTGTGAAGGAGTCTTTGCCACCGGTCTCTCCATTTCACAGTCTGTGAAAGCCCCAGGAGACTGCGAAAGCATATGTTCCAGAGCAATGATGCCATTACACTTCTCGCAATTGATTTGAAACTCTATTTCTGGATGTATCTTGCTAATAAAGTTTGGATTCGGGTAAGTGCCTCTCTGTAACAATCTCAGAATCACCACTTGAGCTCTGTTGAGCTTAGCGTGTGACACTGGGAATTCTATTCTGTTCATATAGTAATGCTTCGTCACTTGATTATATGTTAGTAACCCTATTGGAAAACCCAGTGTCACTGTCCCAGTGTCATACCTGATTATTGGACCAGTGTGGCGCTGGGTACTGGGACGCTGGAAGCTGGACGCTGGTGTGCAGCGCGGCACGCTGGACGCTGGCGCGCTGCACACTGGGACACCCGATACGGGCCGAAATCGGGCTTTTGAATTGTTTTTAAAATCTGTGGTCATGCCCAGATCGTAATTAGGGCTGAAACACGAGCGCTGCGACAAAAAAAAGCACCTAAAAAAAAAAAAAAAAAAAAACTAGTGAGCGGGAGTCGAACCCACCACCTCCACACCGTGCATCCTGAGTCGGACACGTTACCACTACGCAACAGCTGAAAGACGTTCATCAGCCTTTTATTTCCTCATGTTTTAACTACTTGCGGTAGCCAGTATTTTCATTTCCTCGTTTGCGAACGCAGATTTCAGTCTCTTCGTGCTCGCGAGAACCTAACAGAAGATAGTTAATTTGTTTGTTATGTGCTGCCTAGCATCAGAACGTCTATCTGGCACGTTGTGCCTCAAAAAATGCTAGCGTAACCGCCGATGTGTTGCGGCGATCGCGCTGAATCGCTAAGCAGTTAGTCATACCTATCTAGAAAACAATGTTTATCTGAACTGCACACTAAACACTTTAGTTTTAATCACCCGTTTGAACATATTTTCCGTCCTTTCTGTTTACTCTCCGCGTAAGATACAGCCGCAGTAGTTCACCCTAGGCCACGGAGCAAGAATTCTTGAGGAGGCGAAACTGCGCTCGCTCGGGCGTCCTAATAAAGTCACGTAATCGGGCACAGCGCTCATGCGCCCTCTGTCGTGAGAGTCCGCTAGCGGAGAAGGAAAAATGCGTGCGTCCCTCTCACCGCACTCTCCGACGAAGCTCGCCGGTTCAAGGCAATTCGTCGCCGATTCGCCGTTCGCGCTTCACGCCCGAATGGATGTGTTTTTGTGCGTCCTCGCCGGCTCCAAATTTTAACGCGACAGCGTTAAAGAGTCCGTTTCGCAGAAATACCGGTGTCGGCGTCCGTGTCGGTGAGGCTATCAGTTGAGAAGGCGATGCGCACGGGGCCCGATTACGCTATCGCGTTCTACTCCTAAAGGCGAAGCTCAAGCGCACTCCAAGTTTTTTCGGTAAATTAACGAGAAAAATGGCATCACATACAGGAAAATTACCAGTGTGATATATTTTGTACAACGTGAAATCTATAATTTTTGATAACTCAATGAGTTAGATGCAACTTATTTCAACGAATGATGGGACTTACCCTATATGCCATCAATGCAGATTTAGGTTGGCCGGTGGCCGCATTTAGATGGAGGCGAAATGCTAAAGGCGCGTGTGCTTACATTTAGGTGCACGTTACAAAACCCCAGGTGGTTCAAATTTCACATTGTCTTTTTTTTGAGAACATCAGACAAGTATCTGGGACAGCACGCGGAAAGATTGAAGGCACAGCGTCTCGTAACAACACTGGCCGTTTCGGTTTGTCAAGGAGAACTTCGCCTCCAAGTTCGCCATAATAGCGCCGCCTGTCTATGTCACTGTCCGAGAAGTGCTTCTCGCAAACGTAGTCACGAGGCGTCAGCTGTCGGTCTTTTCTTGGTATGGGGCGACCCCACGCTTCCAACCTCACTGGGTCACTAGGAACTTCGAAGGTAATTACCTTCTCCTTGCAGGACGCGTACCCACTGCTGTACCCACTGCACGGCACATTTCCGCCACATCCTGAAGAAGCACTGGTCGAAATCTCCAAAGCACTCTCCTTTGTCGCGGCGTGAAAAGCGCGCGCAAACATCGAGGAGTCAGCGCCGCCGGCGCAACGCGCGAGAGCCACTGCGAGGGCTAAAGAGAAAGAAACCAGCACATCGCGAAGGGGAACTTTCCCTCCCAAGGCCACCTACGCATGCGCGCGCACAACATGCGAGCGAGGGGCGCGTGCATGCGACGGCAGACGTCGTCTGCTCAGGGGCCACTACTAGCAGTTCGTTTCAAGCGCTGTACGGCCTATAATTCTGGCAGTATCGATTAGGAACTGCAGATAAAATATCTGTCCTATCTACCGATTGATGTTACAGACAGAAATCTTAGAAATTTTACAATGTACGAGGTGCTATCACGATTTCTATTCGTCGCGTCCATAGAAGAGCATGTAAAAGATGGCAACAGGCCGAAAGCGTCATCTGTCGTGCTTCGGCGTAACCGCATTCCGCCGTGACGCTATCGCGCCGCCCTCGCGCGCTGCCGCGGCCGAGAGATTCTCCTCCTCAAATACTTCTTTCTCCGTGCCCTAGGCCCTAGCCGAACCAACCGTTAGGCTTAGAGTTGCGCTCCGTGGGCCGCGATCGCTGTGAAGAACGTGCATAATCAATTACGATGAATTTAATAACCGTTCAAATGTAGTTTCGATCGTACCTGACTGAAGCGAGGCCATATTTGCACCTTCGATTACACAAATCAGAAGCTAAAAACGCCGAGATTGAGTGTTACATTGGTTCACTGTTGCCGGTGACGTGCGGCGATGGTGCGGCTTTCAGCGGTTCGAGCCTACGTGCAAAGATTGACTGGTAAGGTAGGTTGATGTTATTATCAGACTAATACTAATGTCATATATTGTGTTGCGAATGATAAGTTCTTTCCATGCAGTTATATGAACTACATTCACGACACACGTTCATCACACTTCAGCGAAAGCACGCGCGCTCGACAGATTGCTTTAGCGTATACGTACGTCCGTCGCTTAACTAGAGATAAAGCTAGATATGCGTCGGACAGAGAATAGAATAATATTTCGAAAATATTCGATAATTTTTTCTTTCGATTTCTCGCGACTTAATACCAAATTTTGTACGAATTCCACCCAGCGCGCCCAGTTTTTTTCTAATGTGCTGCCAGTGTTCCCAGTGCGCGGGCAGACACTGTACAGCGTGCCCAGTGCCTCCCAGTGCGCTGTAAGACACTGGGCCACACTGTACAGTATTCCCAGCGTCTTTCAGCGCACTGGGCCACACTGGCCACGCTGTACAGTGTGTCCCAGTGCCTCCCAGCGCGCTGTAGTACACTGGGACACCCTGTACAGCGTTTCCAGTGCCACCCAGTGCGCTGAAAGGCACTGGGAGACACTGGAAACGCTGTTTTTTCCGATAGGGAATCGGTCCCTGTTCTCCTGCATATTATCGGGATCCTGGTCGCGTAGTGCACGAATAGTAAGTCCTCGTGATGCTGCGTTAGCCACCTCGTTTAAATTCTCCCGAGACGGATCGACAGACCCCATATGTGCAGGAAACCAGTGGATTTCGATTTCCTAGTTGTCCATCGCATCAATCAGTTGGGCAGCCCTTTTGGTTACAAAGCTTTTGGCAAAGTGTCTAATAGCCACCTTAGAGTCACTGTAAATGAGCGTCCACTTATTATTCGTTAAAGGCAATGCTATTGCCACTTGTTCCGCGACTATCGCATCTTTAGTCATGATTATATTAGCATTCCGGGTGAGTCCATCTGAATATACTACTGCTGCCGTAAAAGCTTTCTTTCCTCTTACCCATGCAGCATCTACAAAAGCCGAATGTTCTCTGTCCTCTTCTATCTCCTGCAGGAGAGCTTTGGCCTTTCTTCTTTCCTGGTTGTGCAGCGGGTGCGTATTTCTAGGAAAAGACTTTGTCACTCTTATCACTCTTATGCTGTCTTTTAGTTCTGTTGTGTCCTCACCTGAATATCGGGATTCGGTTGGGTGCCACCCTACGTCTTCAAGTATTGCTCTACCTGACCTTGTTCCAGAGAGCCTCTCTGTGTGGGCAATTTTCTGAGCTTCAGTTATCTCAGCTATTGTGCTGTGGATCCTAAGTTTCATTAGTTGATCATCTGGTGTATTAACCGCCAATCCCACTGTTGTTTTGACAAGCCTTTTAATTAACCAGTTCAACTTGTTTATTTCCGTATGTATCCATCTAAGCATACCAGTTACATAGGAGAAGTGACACAAGGCGAAAGCGTGGACCAGTCTCATGGCGCTATCCTTTCCCAACCCTCTGTTTCTTTTAGTGATTCTCCTTGGCAGTCTTATTGCCTTCTCAGTCTTGCTAGTAATGTGTTGTATTGTTCTTCCATTTGCCCAGTTTGCTCCAGGAATAACCCTAAAGCTCTAATGGAATTGAGTTGCTTAATGGACTTACCAGCCTTTGTGGTTAGTACTACCCTGAGTTCTTCTTAAGGAACATATCCCCGCGGTTTTCTACCCCTTCTCATGTTACTGAGTACTAGGAGTTCAGACTTGTCAGCAGAACATTTGAGTCTTATGTCTTCTAAAATGGACTCCACCTCATAAATGCTCTCCTGAAGTCTGTTTTCCACCTGTCCCATACTTCCCTCAGCGCTCCATATAGTCACATCGTCGGCATAAATTGTGAAGTGAATGCCATGTACCTTTCTTAAAACCTTATGCCAATTTTGACATTGACAGGTTGCAAAGCATAGGTGACAAGATGGACCCTTGTGGTGTTCTTCTATCACCCAGATACATCTTGGATTTAATATAACCGAATATAAGGTGTGCTGAGCGATCACTAAGAAAGGCTTGAACCACTTCATAGAGTTTTCTGCCCAATCCCAGTTCTGAAATGACCTCAAGCATTGCTCTATGCTTAATTCTGACGAAAGCTTTTTCTACCCAAGACCCCAAGAGAGCCCTAGTGTTCTTTCGGTTGGGGAAGAGCAGTTGATGTTCGATTAGCAACATGGCATCTTGTGTGGATAAGCCTGGTCTGAAACCAATCAGATTATACGGTAGGACGTCATTGTCCTCCACACATTTTGTTAATCTGTTCAATATAACATGCTCCATTCTCTTCCCTAGACATGATGTTAACGAAATTGGCCTGAGCTTATCCAAGTTGAGCTGTTTGCCCGGCTTTGGTATTAAGACAGTATTGGCCATCCTCCATTCTCTGGATATACCCCATGATTCTATAGTTCATTAATGTACGGAACCAGATATTTGATGGAGTCGTCGTCCAGATTCTTAATAAGGTATGAGACCAAGTGAAAAATGCGCATTTTTTGAAAATGTAACCGTTGGGTTTTGCTTTTGTTAAATGCGCGATTCCTTGCCCGTCATTTTGCTGTATTAGGTTTCGTCTACGTGGTTTCGTTCCAAAGATACAAGCAAAAATGTTAGACCACCCATCGTCTAAGAAACCGAAACTGAAAGTGCCCGTTTTGTGCGCAACATAAAATTAGCTTGATATGTAGTATTATGTTAATTATTTAACGATTATATCAAGTTAGAACGTGTAATAATGCTCTAATAGCATTGTAAACCCAGCATTTTTAATCCTAAAAGTCATAAACCACCAGGTGGACGCGCAACGTCGTACATCTAAAGGGCACGTATGTGAACCTGTAAATCAAATTTGCTTTGTATGACGCTATGTGTCGTTTGAATAATAGTAACAGAAGCACATTTGATATTTTGAAGCAAGTCGGCATCGAGCCTCACCTCTACACTGCAAAAGCTTGCCTCACAAATGATTGGCAACACATCGCGAAAGCGTCCCATCAGGGCACGGATGCTGCAAAGCAAGCTAGAAAAAAAGGGAAGTTGCCGCTTGAGAAAAGGCACACAAGACTAACGCATAGGATGGAACTGGCTACAAATATCAAGAATTTTATGGCTCTTGATCACCTTGTGTAAGCTCTGCTCCTGTTTCAAATCTTTGTTGATTTTCTCCGAACTTACATTTTTCGTATTTTTCCGCACGCGAGCATTCATAACGCTTTTTCTAATAAAGATTTTTCATTAAAACTTGGCACACTTCCTTATTACAGTAGTAGTTGTCCAAAGAACCTCAATGAGCAAAACGTGCCAAAAGATTTAAGATGGCTGACTTTTATACGAAGGTTCCACAAATGTTAGTGCATAACTTTTTGGTTATTTAATCACTATAATTTTAATATTCATCTACTTCAATTTGTTTTAGTTCATTGCACTGGGCAAAGCTTCTTTTATGTCCTTACAAAAAATTAGTTTTTTTATTCAGTGGAATTGGAGTTAGGGCTGCTGGCGTAAGGCCCTCTTTTAATAAAAATTTTAATTATTGAAAATTAACACAAGGTAGGACTTGCTGTACAATGCTCACATGCTCTAAAATGTTGTGCTTTACAATGTAGACTAATAATATCTAGTGATTATCGCGTTTCAAAAAAAATTCTGGCACTTGGCCGCATACCTCAAGCAATCTGTTAGAGATGCCATCCGGGCCAGCTGCTGACCTACTATTCAAATCACACAGTGCCCTGCGCACCTCACTTTTTGTGAATTCCTGGTCCATGAAGTTGCATTTCGCTCCTGTGTAATCCGGGTAACTTACTTCCTGGTCCTCTTTCCTAAAGGGCAAGTATTTAGCTGCCAATCGCTCCATGCTCCCTCCGCTTGCTGTCTGACTTTCCTACGTCTATTCGTCTACTATTGCTCTATTATTATTCGTCTATTGTACGTCTTTTCGATTTAGTGCTTTTTTCATTGAGCAGATGTCTGAGCTGATTCCATTTGCCTCCGCGTTTTATCCTTGCATCTAGAGAGTGAGAAACCTCATTCCAGTGTTGTTTCTGCAAATATCGTGCGTGCTCCTCGATATCCCTGTTTACGAGGATGGCTTGGTGGGCTAGTTTGTACTGCATCATGAAAAGTTACAGCGCACATAGATGGGGACGAAGGAAGAACACACAAGGCATAGCGCTGAACGGCAGCTGCTACTTTATTTCTGACGGAGCTAGCTTTATGGGCTTCACAAGCCAATGACAGCCTTTTTAAGCCAAGCACCAAAAAACAAAGTTAGAATTCAACACATCATTTTGCACCTACCTATTGGTTATCAACGTTAAAAATTCTGTCTCCTTTTTTGATAGCGTCACGGAAGGCGCGTTCACGCAGTTTTCTTTGTGACGATCAATTTCATAAGCTTCTATTACTTCTTTGGTCAGCTTATCCTTCTCTTTCCTGATCACCTTGTATGTTCTTCCTTCGTCCCCGTCTATGTGCACTGCAACCTTTCATGATTCCTGTTGAGCTGAGCAATTCGCTTCCTATGTCTTCTGTTCAAGCGCTGAGATTTTCCTATTTGTAAAATCGATTGTTTGGCTTCTATCAAATGCGCCAATCTACTATCCGTCTTCTCGACTGCTTCCTCTGTGTCTGGTCTGACTTGCCTCTTTCCTTCTGTTTCCGCTCTGTCCTGTCTGATTTTTCTAAACTGATCCCAGTTTGTCTATCTGAATATTTTACCCCACCCCCGTCATTTCCTCCATCACGTGTAGAATATAATGGTCGCTCCCCAGATCCGCGCCAGAGTGGATCCAGTCTGCCCTGGGTAAGTTAGAAGTGAAGGTTAAGTCCGGAGTAGTGTCCCTACACGTGGAGGCGCCCCACCAAGTAGGAAAGGCTGGGTCTCTGATAAGAGAGAGGCCTAAATCTGTGCCAAGATGCCAGATTCCTTCCCCTTTCTTAGTATTCCAGCGGTAATCCCAAGATTGGTGTGGGGCGTTGAAGTCTCCTCGTAATATGTAGGACGCAGTTTTGGCTACCCCGATGACCTTATTAAAAATTGCTCTAAAGCTCTGTCTCATTTCGCTAAAACTGCTATAAACGTTGAGGCAGAACAAGCTGTGAGCTTTACCTATTTGGCTTTTTAGCTCCATTTCTATCAATATATATTCTATTTTATTATCCTCTAATTTTAAATCATGCTCTATGTAGGGAATTATTTTGTCAATTAGGTTGGCGATTGCCCTGCCTGGCGCACAAAAGCCAGACAGCCCGATCTCCTCCGCTAGAGTTTCCTGCAGCATTATTAATTTGGCCTATTTTCAACCGTTTTGATTATCTGTGCTAGTGACGCTTTTTTTGCTGAAATCCTCTTCAATTCCACTGCCACACATTATTTCTCTGCTTTCCATTATTATTGCCATTACCCCCGGATTTCCTCACCCCAGTCATTGTTCTCTTGACTGTATTACGTTCCGCTCCTGGGAGTGATCTAACGCTTTCGGCTTCCGAGGACATATATTCATCATCCTCACCTTCGGCCTCCAGCGTTTTCAGCCTTTTCTCGGCTGTTAACTTCCACTTCCATGTTTTATCCACCTTAAGATTAACTCTGTCTGCCGTGTCCTTTAGGTTTCTGATCGCATTCTTAATCTCCTCCTGAACAGAACACATCGATTCCACCTCTGGGACTGCAGCTCTCTTTTTGGGTGCCGGTGTGCCTTCTTCCTCCTGGCTGTTACTTCTACTCACCGGCTTAGGTCTTGCTCCACTGCCGCTTTCCAAGCCTCAACCCTTTGTTCATTTTCGGTATCTGCTTCTTAAGTTCTTCATTAGGTTTCTTTTGTGATATAACCTCTCTGATCAGCTGTTCCACTCTGGCACCATTACTCTGTACCTGCGAGGCTATCGCTCCGTTACCAGTGACTTTCACAGTACCTTTGACTTCTTCGGCCCAGGTTATTCCTGGCTCCTTTTAGATGTGAAGCATCTTATAGCGGAGTTCAATCCGGTGGTGGTGGTGGTGGTGGTGTGTAGCGTGACCACCCTTACAGCGCATGCGCAAGCCATCTCCACACACCTCCTCTCCCCCTCCATACCCCCTCTCCTCGAAACGCTCCTGCTCCTCGCAACGTAACCGTTCCTCCCGAGACCTGGAACGGCTTCTTCCCCTCGAGATGGACGGTGTCTTGACCTCGACCTTATTCTTGAGGCTGAGCGATTGCCAGAGCCCGGAGGGGTTCCCTTCGTCGGTTGAGCTGATTCCATTTCGGTCTCCACTTTGAAGCGTCCTCTTCTTCTTACTCTCAGTACGTATGGTATTTGGTACCGCTGCTTGCAAGCCTTTTCACCTGTAGGGTGATCTTCACCGCAGATTTTACGTTTGGGAGGGCATATGTGATCCTCCCCTGGGTCTTGCATACCACATCCCCGGCACTGCAGAACATCAGGTGTGGGACAAACGTCTGATCTGTGTCCAATTCTTCCATATGCGTAGCATGCGTCAAATTGCTTCCTGTACAGATAGCGCCTAACTAGGGTTGACCCATATTCGATGAAATTGGGCACCCTGAGTCCGTCAAAAGGCACAATAACCGAGTCCGTTGCCTTGATATGCTGTGCAGCCAACGCCGTTGGGTTGTATTCATGTATAACCTTTTTCGTGATCACACTTTGACTGTCGATGAGGTTCACACTTCTTATGACCCCTCTGCACGTAGATGGGGGGGGGGGGTCGTTTCATAAGCGCTGACTTCATATTCCGCCTCCATGATCGTAATAGACTTGATTCTCACATACCTTTCGGCATGATCGGAGTCCGGTATACTAACCACCACGATGTTCTGTGTGAAGTTAGGGCAGACGACGTCTCTCTTCGCCTGGTCTGCTGTAAGTCCGGCCGCCACGACTATCGCTTCTCCAATAGCTGTAATGCTGACTTTGTTCAGGTTGAGGCCTCCCCCCAAGGCCTAACGAAGATTTTCCTGTGCTCCACCAGCAGTTGCGGCATACTTGATGCCTTCACAATCCGCCACTTGAGCGTCCGCTTTGTTGGCGATCTCCTTTCTTTGTAATTGTTGGGTCAAATTGGCAGTTCCACCAGCTTACCATGTCTTTTTCACAGATCGCAATCTTCGGTTGGTGGCCACCTGCCAACCCATTGCTTCCCCGCCTTCTTCTATCTCCAAGGAGACTTCGTCGTCCATATATATACAAGCCACACCGGCTTGCCAGGCTCGCTGGGCCTACGTGGTGTTAGGCCCAGCGGGGCTCCCTCCTGCAAAGCCCTGGAAAAAGTCGAAACAATGCTGGCCCACCTTGTCCAAAAGTGTCCACCGATTTGCGTTAACTTCACGAATCCAATGATGTGCTTGAAAATGTGGTCCTGCCAAAATTGCCTGCACAATCACTCACAAAAGTCGAAGCCGATGCGGAGCGCTTCCGCTCTTCCGACTTCTTCCTCACATCTCGTTATGAGCGAAGGAATTCTAGCTTCCATATACAAAACCCTATTCGCTACAAATTTGGGTAGCCCTAAGCACATTCGCAGTGCCTGCTTCTCCAGAAGAACAAGGGGACGAAGCTTATAGGAAGGTGCCCCAGAGTACAAAACACATCCAAATTATAGTACCGATCTTACATCCATGCAGTATATTGATAACAGCGTGGCTCTGCGCATTCCTGATCTCCTGCTGCTTATTCTCCGTAATATACCAACTTCCCGAACCCCCTTTGTTGCAATATACTCTATGTGGTTTCGCCATAATAGAGAGCTGTCATATGTTACTCCCATATATTTGACATTTTGAACTTGTGGGATGATGTCAAGCTTGTAGGAAAGAGATATATGTACTGGGTCTTTCAGAGGGAATACTAACAATGCACACTTATTCACGTTCAGAGAGAGATGAATAACATATCAAGTCACTGTTCAATTTGAGATAAAAAGACATTTGCAGGTTTTGATAGAGAGCATGTATGTCATTAGCTGATGAAAATAACGCAATATCATCCGCACAGACGTACGTCTGTACATTATCATGACATGGAATTCAGCTTAATAACAATATTGAATAACACCGGCGATAGAGCAGCCCCTTGGGGTACTCCTTCTTCCTATTCATAAGTACTCGATGAAAACCACTTTGAGAACTATTATTTTTCTATTATTTCAAAATTCCGTAATCCACGCTTGTAAAGAGTGCGGAAAACTGATTTCTTTCAAACGACTGACTAGTACACTATGTTCGGCACTATCGTATGCTTTTGTGATGTCCAGTGTAACTAAAGCTGCATACTGCCCTTGGCGCCGCTCCAGATGTATCCGACTCTCGAGGTCAGTATGCGCTTGCCGTATAGAACATCCCTGCCTGAATCCTGTTTGGCATTGACGAAGGGTCATTTCTCCGTGTACACACTTCATTATCCGAATATGTAATGTTCTTTCTATTAACTTCACAAAATTTGACGCCAATGCAATTGGCCTGATATTGTCTAAAACATAGCCTTCTCCTGATTTCTTAAGAACCGGTACCACTTTCACCATTTTCCACTTAGTTGGAATCCACGCTTCTATTATTGAATAATTTATTATATTAAGGAAGCCATCCCGCCACTCTTTAAATAAAATATTCAACGTAGCCGAACTGACTATGTCAGGGCCTGGAGCGGTCGCGGGAAGTTTCCTTAAAACCTATGATAATTCTTCTATCGATATTTCCGTAAAAGTATACCCTGAACACGGAATTAATAAAGGTGGATGAACCTTAGACGAAAGTCGATTTTCCAAACTTCCGCTAAGCTCTCCAATGACTGTGTCAGCTACTGCGGCGATAAAATTATGGATTCAATATTTACTGATTGAGGAATTAGTTCCCTATGGCGGAGAAAGCCAAATAGTGCTCTTTTGATATTTGATTTCGAAATAAATTGAAAAGGCTCTTTGTCATACTCCACTTTCGCTTTCGCCACCGTACGTTTAAATGTACCAGCTGCGAATTTATAATATCACCAATTTTTAGACCATTGATTTTGTAAACGCTTCTCCCAGGCGGATTTTCTACGCCTGTAATCCGTAGCGCAGTCGTCATTCGACCATCGCAACACAGACTTTTGTTTAACTGAGTGAACCTCAAGTTCAGCTTTTCTACGTAATTTTTTTAAAACCGAAGAAATGCTCATTGCTTTTTGTTTTGACGTTGCTTCCGACAGAGAAGCCAGAGAGCATCACAATTTTTTTGAACGTACTGTAATTTATGTGAGTCCTTCAGAAAGTACAGATATTACCGGACATATCATATCAAATATCACCGACGTGTGACCACAATTTGTATCACAGTCAACGGTCGACCAAGAGGAGATACAAAGTCCTGATCCCGAAAAAATCAAATCTAGAGAAGAAATAGCCAGCCCTCTGATAAATGTAGGAAGGCCTGAGTTGGGAAAAGTGAGACTATTACCCTGGGACCAATCGCACAACCGAGTTCCGCACGATTCTCTTGGCATCTATTGGGGGCCTTGAAAAAATGCTTCAGCTCTTCTTCTTCTTCTTCTTCTTAGCTTGTTTCATGCCGCGCCGTTTCGAATCACTTCTTCGTCTTCAAGGAAGATATTGGTGCCCAGCATGTTCATTTACGTTGTTTTCCATTTCAAATGTACCGTCTTAGAGCGAAAGAAGGACATGATACTGCAGCGCAAAACTCGGAAAGAAACACTAAAAGGCAGAAAGGAGTAGCAAGGTCGACCTCTTACTCTTTATATTCGAGTTTTGCCGTACAACGTCATGTCGCTCAGCAATTACCATCTCGCCCTAGAAAAACTAATTGTGGACCAAAAGCACGATAGGAAAGGAACAAGCACACAAATAAAACAAATTGGATGCATCCATGTTGGTAGTTTTGGTCACGATTGTTGACGCAGCGCTGGTTTAATGGATATGACTCAGTTTGATTCAAACAGATGCAGGATTTGGCTCATTTTTTATTCGAAACTGCCTTTTTGAGTTCACGTTACGATAAGGAATTGCCCCATTTTGATTACAGTCACTTTAAAACAGAAAGATACTTAGGCGCACTTTACGCTCCCGTGAAATCTAGCCCAGCTTCGGTTTCTAGATTGGGCTCTTTTGGAAAAAGAAAACGCCACATATACACCAGAGGATATCACCGATGCTTGCTGGGCCCAAAGAATACGCTTCAAGCGTACTTGAAAATTGCGCTGATTATTAAGGGTGCATGAATAACCTCGGTGCATTCGCATTCGTTGATGTATGGGCTTTTTTGTATATATGTGTGTGTTTTTATAACCGTGTTTATTATTACTGAGAAAACAGAACTTACACCAACACCTTGTGCCAGACCATCTGCTTAACAAATGGTCCCAACTTTTCATTGCCCTCAGCATAAGATATTTCATGATGTGAAAATCTGTGGTTGACGACAATCTTACCTACCACGAACGTGCCTCTACCTTTTGGAGGTATGTTGCAGAGCTCTTGCATCAGCATTTTAGGGGCGAAGCACCTTATGGTCTGGGCTTGTCGGCGTATTATGTTGTCGTCACGGTAAGTCAAGTTGTCAAACTATGGTCAAAAACATGTGCACAATGAGTCAAAACCGATTCAGAATAAACTAACATAATTTAAAGTAATTTAAAATAGAGAAGTAATCAGAATTTAATTACACTAATTAACAGAAATTTGTTAAACTCCGTCTCAACATTGATTTCGAATGCCAAGTATTCTTCTGTAAAGCATACTTTGCAGCATGTTGCAGTGTGAAACGTGAAGACAACTTACGGCAACTCTGCCTCTCATTCAAATGATTAAAACTGGTTCAACGGAAAAAGGGTGCCACCGACTCAGCAAGGGCGCGATTGCTCCTCCCACCGGCGTTTCTCCGGTGCCCAATCAGGGCACGCCGTGGAGCGAGAGAGAGCGAACGGCGCGCGTTGGCTCCCGAAACGCTGTTTCTGCGATGGACGCAGAGAACTGTAAGCTCGCAAGGAGCAGAACGCGCGCTCACCCGCAAAGGACAACGCCGACGCAGGGCCAATGAAGCTGAAACACCGGTGCACACTGCATGCTTCGCCCCTTCCCAGGTTTCACGTCAGTGGAGCCGAAACACTTGCCCCGCTTCGTTGCTTCAAAAGTTTTTTTTTTTCTCTGGGTGGTTGCTTATAGCGAAGCGGTAAATGTTTTGTTTACTTGATATTTGATTGTATTTAACTTTTGGATATACTTTCGCCCTTGCGTTGCAATCTTCTAGCCTTCTTGTTAGTTCCCTTGGTAGTACGACAGACAGTTGAGCTAGTCGGTACAAATTCCTGATAAAAGAATGTATAGGCGTGCCAACATTGAAACAACAGAAGAGATCAAGACAACGCTAACGCCTTTCAACCTTTCTTTCGAGTTTCGGCCACATTGGCCGCCTAAAACTTCCCGAGAACCAGAGGATCTCGCGACGTTGAATCTCTGGTTCTCTTAGAATGACATAAAATTCATTTTAACCAATAAATAATTATGCAGGACCTAGTGGGCGCTGTCAAAATTTATGCTACCACGGAGTTTCTGCGGGAACATCAAGGTGGGGTCGCCACTTGTACTTTCTTTTTCGCGCGTTTCCTGACTAATTAAGCGTCTTTTCACGGCAAGAGTTGTGCTTTCGGCATTGTGAAAATGGATGTTACTAGTACGTGAGAAATCGTTTTCCTGCTTAGTTTCTCATTCGGTTCGTGCTTCGACTTAAATATATCAAATAATTTCCCCGTTTTCTGGCTCCCCGCCTCAACGACACTGTTCGGCTTCGAACGTATTATCATTAGTATTGCCACGGCAAATGTAGAGTTCCACGCAAAAAATGCACTTGCCGACTTCTCAGCTGTCGCGAAACCTGAACTTATTACATGACACAATATAAAGAAGGGTCATGCCATTTTAACACATTCTCGTTACCATACTACAAGTGTACGAAGTGCGAAATGTACCTACAGTTAATACAATCATTCACGTATTTATAACACATGTGGCTAAGTGAATGGGCAGAAGGGAATATTAGGGCAACTTCGCACTAGTGGTGCCAAGCCCGAAGGAAGTGCGCAGCTTAGCGGCCTTCTTTGGTTCTCTTTATTCTTCTCTTTCTTTTTCTATCATATCTCTCTTTTGCTATGTACTTTTTGTCTATGTTCATGTCTATTTCTTGATTTCTCTCTCTATGTATTTCTTTCTCTTTCTCGCTCTTTTTGCTCCTCTTTCTATCTTTATTTCTATTTCTTCCCTTTCTCTCTCTTTCTATCTCTTTCTCTCTCCCTTTATTTGTTTCTCTCCCCTTTTTTTATTTTCTGTCTTTCTCTCTTTCTTTTTCTTCCTATGCTATGCTTTTATCTCTCCGGTCCTCCTCAATAAAATGCTTTGTTGGGCGCGTTGGTTCATTCTGAAATAGATCTGAGCGCAAACGGACGCGACACAACAAGAGAAGGCGACTACGCGAGCGCTCGTGTAGTCGTCTTTTCGTCTTGTGTCTCGTCCGTTTGCGCTCAGATCTCCCCTCCTCCTCACCCTCCCCGCCCTTTTCCACCCTCCTTGCTATACTGTACTATACGAGGCTATGCTATGCTCTGCTAGCGTGCCCGGACAGCCGAGTGGTTACGACGTTCTCCTTCGGATCATGGGTACGCGGGTTCGAATCCCGCCGCGCCAAGAAATTTATTTCGTTAAGAATTTCTCTCTTTCTTCGTCTCTCTCTCTTTCTGTCTCTCTCTCTGTACTCTTTCTCTCACCTATAAGAGTTATCGCATCCCACGCAGGACAAATCGGCGCACGTGCTTCGCGAGCGACGCTGAAGAAGAGGACGAAAAAAGCGTGTGTCGGTTCATGATGATGATAGCGCTGTGTTCGCTCTGCAGGGATTAACGGTCAGCTTAAACAGCTCTGCTGTTAAAAATCTCTCAGTCGCATTGTGTGAAACGCGGAGCATTTTTATAATTTCATCAATGTGCATGTAAAGCCGCTACACTTCGTTAAAACTGAACGGCCTTTCGCCACAACATGATCATGTTGCGCCGTTATTCCACTAGATTTCGTTTTTCCTTCTTTCATAGAGCCTACTCAGTTACGTTTAGCAACCGTTCTGTTTATTGAGCTCTACTGTTACACAAAAGACAAAAAAATAAATAAATAAATAAAAAATACGCACGTGTGATGTAAAGTACAGCGCACTAAACAGAACAATGACACACCAAGTAGCCCCAGTCGAAGCATTATTGAAGGTGTAGAAATGCTGGCTTTAAAAAAGTTCTTATTACAAAAACATTTTATTAACGTTTACGCAGGCTATTTTCACATGCGTCCGCACATACTATTTAGACATAATCACACTTTATTTTTTTCCCTTTCCTAGCGGCATGCCCTAAAGGATACGTCAAAACCATCCCGAAATACCTCACAGAGGAACAAGCTTCCGGCGCTTGAATGGCTTCGACATGCTTGCTCACCTTCGAGAGTGCTGCACTTATAGACGTCTCCTATCTCTGCAACCAGGCACGGGCACATTCCTTTCTCGATCGATGTTCTTTTACAACTTTTCTTCTTTTTTGATAGCGTGGGAATGGTGCTTCCTGTAGATTTTTCTTTTTCACAAGAGGAGAAGGCAAATCAAACAGGTCGGCGCCACGTGTCATTGATGGCAGTGGCTTACATTAAAGAAACGTCGAACAAAGAATCAATCAGCGCACCGACGGCAAGCAAATTACATAAGGTAATAGCATTGTGAATCAAGACTGGCGATGTACTACGTGCTCAAGACGTCGGCAAAAAAAAGCCTACAGGATTTACGCTTCCTGTTTGGTGCTGCCACAGATAACCGATATTGATTATGCTTATAGGTAGCGGCTAGAATGGACTATACAAAAGAAATAGTGCTGCAAATAGAAGTAGCCCTCCCAAAGCTTGATATAAAGAACACCTTTACGACAACTCTTCATGCTACACGTTCACAACTTAGGTGACAGTAAGTGACAACGGCAGAAACAAGGAATACAGCGTGGGCAGCGGGAATCAGCTTGTCTGTCCCTCTGAAACGCTTCGCCACTCGACCTAACTTAACTCACGAAAGTTAACAGTAGCGCTGTTCTTCGAATGTAAGGCCGCTGCGGTTGTACAGTGGTTATGGTGCTCGGCTGCTGGCACGAAGGGCGAGGGTTCGATTCCAGTCGCGGCAATCGCATTTCGATAGAGGAGAAATGCTAGGGAGAGGTGTACTAAGAATTAGGTGCTCGTTAAAGAATCCCAGGAGGTCAAAATTTCTGGAGCCCTCCACTACGGGGCGCCTCGTAATCCAATCGTCATTATGGCACGTAAAACCTGAGCAATTAATAATATTCGAATGTAGTGCACTGGGTACTTGGGTAACACTGAAAAAAATATCGATTCATGAGCGAAAACTCCTGCAACCTGGCACTTTTAAGATCTATTGGTCAATGGAACCAATCATGAATGCATTTCCTGTATATGCAAAATATGCAAAATACTGTGTTGTACCACTCATGCCCTTAGCCGTTACGGCTGTTCTGAAGAATATGCATGGATGTCAGGCAAGAGATTTAGAACTACAAAATACACGTCACTAGTAGAAATACGTACCTCACAATCTTTCAAGTACAATTTTAACAATACTTACGAAGTTTAAGCATTTTCGCAATGCAAATGAACGTTTTCTTCAGGTAAAAGACGTAAGGAATTCAGGTAGGTTTACAAACCCGACGATGTTTCGGAACCGGAGAGATGCACATATTTGTTTAGATATAAGCTGCTCGAATTAGATAAGCCAATCCCAGTGTTGCTGTTTTATGTGTCCTTGCGGTCGCTCAATGCCGTTTTACGCCGTACGCCGAGATGCAAATACCATCGGCGTACAGGCAGACAATAATTAGCCTTGGGTGGCAGCGTATGGGCGAGCCCCACCAGAGCCATAGTCATTATTGTAGGGCTCAACCTTTCATTTTGTGGAATACTACTACCGAAAATAGTTTTCGGGTAATTTTCAGTAAGTATGAACATTGGTTGCCTCTAGTTCTAGCTTACACATAGGGTGTTGTTTTTAGACAATACAGATTTTTTAGAGAAATGCTGCGACAGTCAGGCGCCTTTCGCGTCAGAGAACAACTACGTCGAGGCGGGATTCTTCGCCGCTGCAAAGTTATAACACAAGTTGTTTGTGCTCTTACAACAGTCCGTCGGCAAGGTAGAAGCGCTTCTTGCCGAAAAAAAATCGACCAGCTCCGCTTCGCGGACACTGATGAAACAGCGAAGCTGGTGGCCTTCCCTTTGTCAGGCGAACGCATTTCTGTGCCTTGCAAGTCGTTCAGATATGTTGTATTACTGCTCTTGATTAAACACTCTTTGTTATGCCTTGAGGTGGCAGTATAGTTTTACATAGACCTGTGCGCCGGTGTTTCTATCTCCAGCGGCGGCGCGTCAACGGCGCGGGGTTCATCGGCTTGGCTTCGGCGTCGTGCGGGGGGGAGGGGGGGGGGGGGGCTGGATTCTACAATTGGCGGGGAGAGAAATTTCTACCTCGAATTTCGAAAAAAATCTGTTTCACCAACAGGACGAAGCTGCCAGTGCGATAGCAACGTTTCGTAATGTTCTACGAACCAGGGCTGGGCAAAGATACTTTGAAATTGTATCGCGATACGATACAAGATACTTGGGCAAGAAGTATTTGAAATACAGATACAAGATACTGCTGCATTAATTGTACCCGATACGATACTTTGCAATTGTATCTTAAGATACTTCGATACATTCGCAAGTTTGTCATTATAGGTCCATAGAGGGTGATCAAATTTACCCTTCATGATTTTCTTACAATGCTCCGACTGCGAATAAGTTGTGTGGTCAGGGGGACACATAGTGAGAGGGTAATATTATTATTATTATTATTATTATTATTATTATTATTACCTTGTGTTTTACGTCCGAAAACCACGATTACCTGTGGTTGTCCGTCCGTTGCCTTGATATGCTGTGCAGCCAACGCCGTTGGGTTGTATTCATGTATAACCTTTTTCGTGATCACACTTTGACTGTCGATGAGGTTCACACTTCTTATGACCCCTCTGCACGTAGATGGGGGGGGGGGGTCGTTTCATAAGCGCTGACTTCATATTCCGCCTCCATGATCGTAATAGACTTGATTCTCACATACCTTTCGGCATGATCGGAGTCCGGTATACTAACCACCACGATGTTCTGTGTGAAGTTAGGGCAGACGACGTCTCTCTTCGCCTGGTCTGCTGTAAGTCCGGCCGCCACGACTATCGCTTCTCCAATAGCTGTAATGCTGACTTTGTTCAGGTTGAGGCCTCCCCCCAAGGCCTAACGAAGATTTTCCTGTGCTCCACCAGCAGTTGCGGCATACTTGATGCCTTCACAATCCGCCACTTGAGCGTCCGCTTTCTTGGCGATCTCCTTTCTTTGTAATTGTTGGGTCAAATTGGCAGTTCCACCAGCTTACCATGTCTTTTTCACAGATCGCAATCTTCGGTTGGTGGCCACCTGCCAACCCATTGCTTCCCCGCCTTCTTCTATCTCCAAGGAGACTTCGTCGTCCATATATATACAAGCCACACCGGCTTGCCAGGCTCGCTGGGCCTACGTGGTGTTAGGCCCAGCGGGGCTCCCTCCTGCAAAGCCCTGGAAAAGTCGAAACAATGCTGGCCCACCTTGTCCAAAGTGTCCACCGATTTGCGTTAACTTCACGAATCCAATGATGTGCTTGAAAATGTGGTCCTGCCAAAATTGCCTGCACAATCACTCACAAAAGTCGAAGCCGATGCGGAGCGCTTCCGCTCTTCCGACTTCTTCCTCACATCTCGTTATGAGCGAAGGAATTCTAGCTTCCATATACAAAACCCTATTCGCTACAAATTTGGGTAGCCCTAAGCACATTCGCAGTGCCTGCTTCTCCAGAAGAACAAGGGGACGAAGCTTATAGGAAGGTGCCCCAGAGTACAAAACACATCCAAATTATAGTACCGATCTTACATCCATGCAGTATATTGATAACAGCGTGGCTCTGCGCATTCCTGATCTCCTGCTGCTTATTCTCCGTAATATACCAACTTCCCGAACCCCCTTTGTTGCAATATACTCTATGTGGTTTCGCCATAATAGAGAGCTGTCATATGTTACTCCCATATATTTGACATTTTGAACTTGTGGGATGATGTCAAGCTTGTAGGAAAGAGATATATGTACTGGGTCTTTCAGAGGGAATACTAACAATGCACACTTATTCACGTTCAGAGAGAGATGAATAACATATCAAGTCACTGTTCAATTTGAGATAAAAAGACATTTGCAGGTTTTGATAGAGAGCATGTATGTCATTAGCTGATGAAAATAACGCAATATCATCCGCACAGACGTACGTCTGTACATTATCATGACATGGAATTCAGCTTAATAAAATATTGAATAACACCGGCGATAGAGCAGCCCCTTGGGGTACTCCTTCTTCCTATTCATAAGTACTCGATGAAAACCACTTTGAGAACTATTATTTTTCTATTATTTCAAAATTCCGTAATCCACGCTTGTAAAGAGTGCGGAAAACTGATTTCTTTCAAACGACTGACTAGTACACTATGTTCGGCACTATCGTATGCTTTTGTGATGTCCAGTGTAACTAAAGCTGCATACTGCCCTTGGCGCCGCTCCAGATGTATCCGACTCTCGAGGTCAGTATGCGCTTGCCGTATAGAACATCCCTGCCTGAATCCTGTTTGGCATTGACGAAGGGTCATTTCTCCGTGTACACACTTCATTATCCGAATATGTAATGTTCTTTCTATTAACTTCACAAAATTTGACGCCAATGCAATTGGCCTGATATTGTCTAAAACATAGCCTTCTCCTGATTTCTTAAGAACCGGTACCACTTTCACCATTTTCCACTTAGTTGGAATCCACGCTTCTATTATTGAATAATTTATTATATTAAGGAAGCCATCCCGCCACTCTTTAAATAAAATATTCAACGTAGCCGAACTGACTATGTCAGGGCCTGGAGCGGTCGCGGGAAGTTTCCTTAAAACCTATGATAATTCTTCTATCGATATTTCCGTAAAAGTATACCCTGAACACGGAATTAATAAAGGTGGATGAACCTTAGACGAAAGTCGATTTTCCAAACTTCCGCTAAGCTCTCCAATGACTGTGTCAGCTACTGCGGCGATAAAATTATGGATTCAATATTTACTGATTGAGGAATTAGTTCCCTATGGCGGAGAAAGCCAAATAGTGCTCTTTTGATATTTGATTTCGAAATAAATTGAAAAGGCTCTTTGTCATACTCCACTTTCGCTTTCGCCACCGTACGTTTAAATGTACCAGCCGCGAATTTATAATATCACCAATTTTTAGACCATTGATTTTGTAAACGCTTCTCCCAGGCGGATTTTCTACGCCTGTAATCCGTAGCGCAGTCGTCATTCGACCATCGCAACACAGACTTTTGTTTAACTGAGTGAACCTCAAGTTCAGCTTTTCTACGTAATTTTTTTAAAACCGAAGAAATGCTCATTGCTTTTTGTTTTGACGTTGCTTCCGACAGAGAAGCCAGAGAGGCATCACAATTTTTTTGAACGTACTGTAATTTATGTGAGTCCTTCAGAAAGTACAGATATTACCGGACATATCATATCAAATATCACCGACGTGTGACCACAATTTGTATCACAGTCAACGGTCGACCAAGAGGAGATACAAAGTCCTGATCCCGAAAAAATCAAATCTAGAGAAGAAATAGCCAGCCCTCTGATAAATGTAGGAAGGCCTGAGTTGGGAAAAGTGAGACTATTACCCTGGGACCAATCGCACAACCGAGTTCCGCACGATTCTCTTGGCATCTATTGGGGGCCTTGAAAAAATGCTTCAGCTCTTCTTCTTCTTCTTCTTCTTAGCTTGTTTCATGCCGCGCCGTTTCGAATCACTTCTTCGTCTTCAAGGAAGATATTGGTGCCCAGCATGTTCATTTACGTTGTTTTCCATTTCAAATGTACCGTCTTAGAGCGAAAGAAGGACATGATACTGCAGCGCAAAACTCGGAAAGAAACACTAAAAGGCAGAAAGGAGTAGCAAGGTCGACCTCTTACTCTTTATATTCGAGTTTTGCCGTACAACGTCATGTCGCTCAGCAATTACCATCTCGCCCTAGAAAAACTAATTGTGGACCAAAAGCACGATAGGAAAGGAACAAGCACACAAATAAAACAAATTGGATGCATCCATGTTGGTAGTTTTGGTCACGATTGTTGACGCAGCGCTGGTTTAATGGATATGACTCAGTTTGATTCAAACAGATGCAGGATTTGGCTCATTTTTTATTCGAACTGCCTTTTTGAGTTCACGTTACGATAAGGAATTGCCCCATTTTGATTACAGTCACTTTAAAACAGAAAGATACTTAGGCGCACTTTACGCTCCCGTGAAATCTAGCCCAGCTTCGGTTTCTAGATTGGGCTCTTTTTGAAAAAGAAAACGCCACATATACACCAGAGGATATCACCGATGCTTGCTGGGCCCAAAGAATACGCTTCAAGCGTACTTGAAAATTGCGCTGATTATTAAGGGTGCATGAATAACCTCGGTGCATTCGCATTCGTTGATGTATGGGCTTTTTTGTATATATGTGTGTGTTTTTATAACCGTGTTTATTATTACTGAGAAAACAGAACTTACACCAACACCTTGTGCCAGACCATCTGCTTAACAAATGGTCCCAACTTTTCATTGCCCTCAGCATAAGATATTTCATGATGTGAAAATCTGTGGTTGACGACAATCTTACCTACCACGAACGTGCCTCTACCTTTTGGAGGTATGTTGCAGAGCTCTTGCATCAGCATTTTAGGGGCGAAGCACCTTATGGTCTGAGCTTGTCGGCGTATTATGTTGTCGTCACGGTAAGTCAAGTTGTCAAACTATGGTCAAAAACATGTGCACAATGAGTCAAAACCGATTCAGAATAAACTAACATAATTTAAAGTAATTTAAAATAGAGAAGTAATCAGAATTTAATTACACTAATTAACAGAAATTTGTTAAACTCCGTCTCAACATTGATTTCGAATGCCAAGTATTCTTCTGTAAAGCATACTTTGCAGCATGTTGCAGTGTGAAACGTGAAGACAACTTACGGCAACTCTGCCTCTCATTCAAATGATTAAAACTGGTTCAACGGAAAAAAGGGTGCCACCGACTCAGCAAGGGCGCGATTGCTCCTCCCACCGGCGTTTCTCCGGTGCCCAATCAGGGCACGCCGTGGAGCGAGAGAGAGCGAACGGCGCGCGTTGGCTCCCGAAACGCTGTTTCTGCGATGGACGCAGAGAACTGTAAGCTCGCAAGGAGCAGAACGCGCGCTCACCCGCAAAGGACAACGCCGACGCAGGGCCAATGAAGCTGAAACACCGGTGCACACTGCATGCTTCGCCCCTTCCCAGGTTTCACGTCAGTGGAGCCGAAACACTTGCCCCGCTTCGTTGCTTCAAAAGTTTTTTTTTTCTCTGGGTGGTTGCTTATAGCGAAGCGTAAATGTTTTGTTTACTTGATATTTGATTGTATTTAACTTTTGGATATACTTTCGCCCTTGCGTTGCAATCTTCTAGCCTTCTTGTTAGTTCCCTTGGTAGTACGACAGACAGTTGAGCTAGTCGGTACAAATTCCTGATAAAGAATGTATAGGCGTGCCAACATTGAAACAACAGAAGAGATCAAGACAACGCTAACGCCTTCAACCTTTCTTTCGAGTTTCGGCCACATTGGCCGCCTAAAACTTCCCGAGAACCAGAGGATCTCGCGACGTTGAATCTCTGGTTCTCTTAGAATGACATAAATTCATTTTAACCAATAAATAATTATGCAGGACCTAGTGGGCGCTGTCAAAATTTATGCTACCACGGAGTTTCTGCGGGAACATCAAGGTGGGGTCGCCACTTGTACTTTCTTTTTCGCGCGTTTCCTGACTAATTAAGCGTCTTTTCACGGCAAGAGTTGTGCTTTCGGCATTGTGAAAATGGATGTTACTAGTACGTGAGAAATCGTTTTCCTGCTTAGTTTCTCATTCGGTTCGTGCTTCGACTTAAATATATCAAATAATTTCCCCGTTTTCTGGCTCCCCGCCTCAACGACACTGTTCGGCTTCGAACGTATTATCATTAGTATTGCCACGGCAAATGTAGAGTTCCACGCAAAAATGCACTTGCCGACTTCTCAGCTGTCGCGAAACCTGAACTTATTACATGACACAATATAAAGAAGGGTCATGCCATTTTAACACATTCTCGTTACCATACTACAAGTGTACGAAGTGCGAAATGTACCTACAGTTAATACAATCATTCACGTATTTATAACACATGTGGCTAAGTGAATGGGCAGAAGGGAATATTAGGGCAACTTCGCACTAGTGGTGCCAAGCCCGAAGGAAGTGCGCAGCTTAGCGGCCTTCTTTGGTTCTCTTTATTCTTCTCTTTCTTTTTCTATCATATCTCTCTTTTGCTATGTACTTTTTGTCTATGTTCATGTCTATTTCTTGATTTCTCTCTCTATGTATTTCTTTCTCTTTCTCGCTCTTTTTGCTCCTCTTTCTATCTTTATTTCTATTTCTTCCCTTTCTCTCTCTTTCTATCTCTTTCTCTCTCCCTTTATTTGTTTCTCTCCCCTTTTTTTATTTTCTGTCTTTCTCTCTTTCTTTTTCTTCCTATGCTATGCTTTTATCTCTCCGGTCCTCCTCAATAAATGCTTTGTTGGGCGCGTTGGTTCATTCTGAAATAGATCTGAGCGCAAACGGACGCGACACAACAAGAGAAGGCGACTACGCGAGCGCTCGTGTAGTCGTCTTTTCGTCTTGTGTCTCGTCCGTTTGCGCTCAGATCTCCCCTCCTCCTCACCCTCCCCGCCCTTTTCCACCCTCCTTGCTATACTGTACTATACGAGGCTATGCTATGCTCTGCTAGCGTGCCCGGACAGCCGAGTGGTTACGACGTTCTCCTTCGGATCATGGGTACGCGGGTTCGAATCCCGCCGCGCCAAGAAATTTATTTCGTTAAGAATTTCTCTCTTTCTTCGTCTCTCTCTCTTTCTGTCTCTCTCTCTGTACTCTTTCTCTCACCTATAAGAGTTATCGCATCCCACGCAGGACAAATCGGCGCACGTGCTTCGCGAGCGACGCTGAAGAAGAGGACGAAAAAAGCGTGTGTCGGTTCATGATGATGATAGCGCTGTGTTCGCTCTGCAGGGATTAACGGTCAGCTTAAACAGCTCTGCTGTTAAAATCTCTCAGTCGCATTGTGTGAAACGCGGAGCATTTTTATAATTTCATCAATGTGCATGTAAAGCCGCTACACTTCGTTAAAACTGAACGGCCTTTCGCCACAACATGATCATGTTGCGCCGTTATTCCACTAGATTTCGTTTTTCCTTCTTTCATAGAGCCTACTCAGTTACGTTTAGCAACCGTTCTGTTTATTGAGCTCTACTGTTACACAAAAGACAAAAAAATAAATAAATAAATAAAAAAATACGCACGTGTGATGTAAAGTACAGCGCACTAAACAGAACAATGACACACCAAGTAGCCCCAGTCGAAGCATTATTGAAGGTGTAGAAATGCTGGCTTTAAAAAAGTTCTTATTACAAAAACATTTTATTAACGTTTACGCAGGCTATTTTCACATGCGTCCGCACATACTATTTAGACATAATCACACTTTATTTTTTTCCCTTTCCTAGCGGCATGCCCTAAAGGATACGTCAAAACCATCCCGAATACCTCACAGAGGAACAAGCTTCCGGCGCTTGAATGGCTTCGACCATGCTTGCTCACCTTCGAGAGTGCTGCACTTATAGACGTCTCCTATCTCTGCAACCAGGCACGGGCACATTCCTTTCTCGATCGATGTTCTTTTACAACTTTTCTTCTTTTTTGATAGCGTGGGAATGGTGCTTCCTGTAGATTTTTCTTTTTCACAAGAGGAGAAGGCAAATCAAACAGGTCGGCGCCACGTGTCATTGATGGCAGTGGCTTACATTAAAGAAACGTCGAACAAAGAATCAATCAGCGCACCGACGGCAAAGCAAATTACATAAGGTAATAGCATTGTGAATCAAGACTGGCGATGTACTACGTGCTCAAGACGTCGGCAAAAAAAAAAGCCTACAGGATTTACGCTTCCTGTTTGTGCTGCCACAGATACCGATATTGATTATGCTTATAGGTAGCGGCTAGAATGGACTATACAAAAGAAATAGTGCTGCAAATAGAAGTAGCCCTCCCAAAGCTTGATATAAAGAACACCTTTACGACAACTCTTCATGCTACAACGTTCACAACTTAGGTGACAGTAAGTGACAACGGCAGAAACAGGAGATACAGCGTGGGGCAGCGGGAATCAGCTTGTCTGTCCCTCTGAACGCTTTCGCCACTCGACCTAACTTAACTCACGAAGTTAACAGTAGCG
This sequence comes from Rhipicephalus sanguineus, assembly GCF_013339695.2. Lineage (NCBI taxonomy): Eukaryota > Metazoa > Arthropoda > Arachnida > Ixodida > Ixodidae > Rhipicephalus > Rhipicephalus sanguineus. The sequence continues at coordinate 98,312,190 of NC_051176.1, forward strand.
CTGTTCTTCGAATGTAAGGCCGCTGCGGTTGTACAGTGGTTATGGTGCTCGGCTGCTGGCACGAAGGGCGAGGGTTCGATTCCAGTCGCGGGCAATCGCATTTCGATAGAGGAGAAATGCTAGGGAGAGGTGTACTAAGAATTAGGTGCTCGTTAAAGAATCCCAGGAGGTCAAAATTTCTGGAGCCCTCCACTACGGGCGCCTCGTAATCCAATCGTCATTATGGCACGTAAAACCTGAGCATTATAATATTCGAATGTAGTGCACTGGGTACTTGGGTAACACTGAAAAAAATATCGATTCATGAGCGAAAACTCCTGCAACCTGGCACTTTAAGATCTATTGGTCAATGGAACCAATCATGAATGCATTTCCTGTATATGCAAAATATGCAAAATACTGTGTTGTACCACTCATGCCCTTAGCCGTTACGGCTGTTCTGAAGAATATGCATGGATGTCAGGCAAGAGATTTAGAACTACAAAATACACGTCACTAGTAGAAATACGTACCTCACAATCTTTCAAGTACAATTTAACAATACTTACGAAGTTTAAGCATTTTCGCAATGCAAATGAACGTTTTCTTCAGGTAAAAGACGTAAGGAATTCAGGTAGGTTTACAAACCCGACGATGTTTCGGAACCGGAGAGATGCACATATTTGTTTAGATATAAGCTGCTCGAATTAGATAAGCCAATCCCAGTGTTGCTGTTTTATGTGTCCTTGCGGTCGCTCAATGCCGTTTTACGCCGTACGCCGAGATGCAAATACCATCGGCGTACAGGCAGACAATAATTAGCCTTGGGTGGCAGCGTATGGGCGAGCCCCACCAGAGCCATAGTCATTATTGTAGGGCTCAACCTTTCATTTTGTGGAATACTACTACCGAAAATAGTTTTCGGGTAATTTTCAGTAAGTATGAACATTGGTTGCCTCTAGTTCTAGCTTACACATAGGGTGTTGTTTTTAGACAATACAGATTTTTTAGAGAAATGCTGCGACAGTCAGGCGCCTTTCGCGTCAGAGAACAACTACGTCGAGGCGGGATTCTTCGCCGCTGCAAAGTTATAACACAAGTTGTTTGTGCTCTTACAACAGTCCGTCGGCAAGGTAGAAGCGCTTCTTGCCGAAAAAAAATCGACCAGCTCCGCTTCGCGGACACTGATGAAACAGCGAAGCTGGTGGCCTTCCCTTTGTCAGGCGAACGCATTTCTGTGCCTTGCAAGTCGTTCAGATATGTTGTATTACTGCTCTTGATTAAACACTCTTTGTTATGCCTTGAGGTGGCAGTATAGTTTTACATAGACCTGTGCGCCGGTGTTTCTATCTCCAGCGGCGGCGCGTCAACGGCGCGGGGTTCATCGGCTTGGCTTCGGCGTCGTGCGGGGGGAGGGGGGGGGGGGGGCTGGATTCTACAATTGGCGGGGAGAGAAATTTCTACCTCGAATTTCGAAAAAAATCTGTTTCACCAACAGGACGAAGCTGCCAGTGCGATAGCAACGTTTCGTAATGTTCTACGAACCAGGGCTGGGCAAAGATACTTTGAAATTGTATCGCGATACGATACAAGATACTTGGGCAAGAAGTATTTGAAATACAGATACAAGATACTGCTGCATTAATTGTACCCGATACGATACTTTGCAATTGTATCTTAAGATACTTCGATACATTCGCAAGTTTGTCATTATAGGTCCATAGAGGGTGATCAAATTTACCCTTCATGATTTTCTTACAATGCTCCGACTGCGAATAAGTTGTGTGGTCAGGGGGACACATAGTGAGAGGGTAATATTATTATTATTATTATTATTATTATTATTATTATTATTATTATTATTACCTTGTGTTTTACGTCCGAAAACCACGATTACCTGTGGTTCTTAAACGTGCACCTACATCTAAGTACAGGGGCCTCTAGCATTTTCGCTTCCACCGAAAGGGGCCGCCGAACCCAGGATTCGATTGCGCGACCTTCGGGTCAGGAGTTGAGCACCGTAATTACTAGACCACCGTGGAGCCCGAACTGCAAGCGTGTCTAATGTATCAGACATTAGAACATATAAACGAAAGGAGAATTTTAAAGGCTCGTTTTTCTTTCTTAAGCACAAAGAAAAACATATATGCCCAATAAAGTAGACGGCAGGATAACAGCCGCTGTAGCTCAGTTAGTAGAGCATCGGACGCATTATTCGAAGGTCGCAGGTTCGGTCCCTGCCCGCGGCAAGTTATCGTTTCTTCCACTTTTGTTTCTTCATATTAACGTCATAATTACTACAAATAACATCCCGCATACTTTCCTTGGCTTTGTTGTCTGTTAGTTCTCATTGGAACATAGTGTATTTCGCGACTATCCTCCTTTCGCGGCACACCAGAAGACGGGGGCCTCTATAGGCGGGCTGACGCGGGAGTGCAAGCGTTCGCAGAAAGCTGCACTTCTGCGGGGTCTCTTCGACCATTTTCACAATTCACGAGTGCGTCTGCGTGCGCTGCGTATTCGCCAAACTAATGGCGGCACCTGTTGTGCTTCAATAGGAGACGAGGTCGCAGTTGCACATGCTGGGGTTTGTATATTATGCGTGTTTATGTCGAGACAGCTGCTGAGTCTACGTTTTCCGCGTCATAGCTCAAAAGCAAACGCGCTTGAACACACTGTTTGCGGAAGTGACTAACTAACGCTAGCAATCATGTCATTATATATCACAATAATTTATTTCGCGTCATAAAAGGAATGAGTACAATATTATATATATATATATATATATATATATATATATATATATATATATATATATATATATATATATATATATATATATATATATATATATATATATATATATATCTATGTGTGTGTGTGTGTGTGTGTGTGTGTGTGTATCACTTATTTCTGTCTATCATCATACTTCATCACTATTTTCCCCGTTGCGTTTTCCCCAGCGCAGTGTAGCAGGCCGGAGCGTACTAGCTCATGCCACCCTCTCTGCCTTTTAATATATTTTCTCTGTCGCATTCATGGGTAAACAGTAATTTTTTATTTGCTAAGAAGTAAAATACAACGGTATTGCCCGCGGCAAGCTATCTTTTCGTCCACTTTTCTTTCTTCACAATTACCTTACATTTATTACTAAAAACATCCCCTATACTTTCCTTAGCATTATTGTCTGTTAGTTCTCATTAATATTGTGTATAACAAAGAAAACGAGACCTTGAAATTAACACTTCTGTCCTTCATTCATAGCGAGGGTCTCGTTCTGGCAGACTTGATGCTTTCAGGTAGTATGCGAGGGATTATTGGTCAGCTGCCAGCGCGTAATTAGTTCACGTGCTACGTGACGCCAACAGGCAGAAAAAGAGTGTTCCACACTCGCCGTCATGGCTACAGGCGGCGCTGACTGACGCTCCCACGTTCAATGCACACATATGCCCTCTAAAGTGGACGGGGGGATGGCCGCCGCGGTAGCTCAGTTGGTAGAGCATCGGACGCGTTATTCGAAGGTCGCAGGTTCGGTCCCTGCCCGCGGCAAGCTATCTTTTCGTCCACTTTTCTTTCTTCACAATTACCTTACATTTATTACTAAAAACATCCCCTATACTTTCCTTAGCATTATTGTCTGTTAGTTCTCATTAATATTGTGTATAACAAAGAAAACGAGCCCTTGAAATTAACACTTCTGTCCTTCATTCATAGCGAGGGTCTCGTTCTGGCAGACTTGATGCTTTCAGGTAGTATGCGAGGGATTATTGGTCAGCTGCCAGCTCGTAATAAGTTCACGTGCTACGTGACGCCAACAGGCAGAAAAAGAGTGTTCCACACTCGCCGTCATGGCTACAGGCGGCGCTGACTGACGCTCCCACGTTTAATGCACACATATACCCTATAAAGTGGACGGGGGGATGGCCGCCGCGGTAGCTCAGTTGGTAGAGCATCGGACGCGTTATTCGAAGGTCGCAGGTTCGGTCCCTGCCCGCGGCAAGCTATCTTTTCGTCCACTTTCTTTCTTCACAATTACCTTACATTTATTACTAAAAACATCCCCTATACTTTCCTTAGCATTATTGTCTGTTAGTTCTCATTAATATTGTGTATAACAAAGAAAACGAGCCCTTGAAATTAACACTTCTGTCCTTCATTCATAGCGAGGGTCTCGTTCTGGCAGACTTGATGCTTTCAGGTAGTATGCGAGGGATTATTGGTCAGCTGCCAGCTCGTAATAAGTTCACGTGCTACGTGACGCCAACAGGCAGAAAAAGAGCGTTCCACACTCGCCGTCATGGCTACAGGCGGCGCTGACTGACGCTCCCACGTTTAATGCACACATATACCCTATAAAGTGGACGGGGGGATGGCCGCCGCGGTAGCTCAGTTGGTAGAGCATCGGACGCGTTATTCGAAGGTCGCAGGTTCGGTCCCTACCCGCGGCAAGATATCTTTTCGTCCACTTTTCTTTCTTCACAATTACCTTACATTTATTACTAAAAACATCCCCTATACTTTCCTTAGCGTTATTGTCTGTTAGTTCTCATTAATATTGTGTATAACAAAGAAAACTAGCCCTTGAAATTAACACTTCTGTCCTTCAACGGTAATAGAAACCAGTCAAGAAATAACGTATATTACAGTCTGTCACTTCTTAGACCCCAGTACTGTGCACCTAAACAAGAAAAAAAAATAAAACCTGAGAGTTAAATAGTAGTAATAATAAGTGGGGTTTTACGTCCCAAAACCGTGATATGAATATGAGGCACGCCCATATGAGGGCTCCGGAAATTTTGACCATCTGCTGTTCTTTAACGTGCACTGACATCGCACAGTACACGGGCCTCTACCATTTCGCCTCCATCGTAATGCGACCACCGCGGCCGGGTTCGAACCCGCGACCTTCGTGTCAGCAGGCGAGCGCCGTAACCATTTATCCAGCATGGCGGATCTGACAGTTAAATAAGGTTCCCAAAAAAGTTGCCATAGACACTGCTGGCGAAGAAAATCTCTAGTTTATCAAAGGCGAGAAGAGCTGAGTTTCTGCTATAAAACACGATGAAACAGCGCGGAGCAGAAAACGAACACAAATAAAATAAGCAACTAGATGATGCGTTCGCACGTCTGAAATGTAAGAAAACAGCAAAGTTCACTGTTGAGCGTTGACTCGCCCGCCTTGCTGCTTTCATTCAGTGAAGCCATAGCGCTGAAAACACAGGGACAGAGGAGGAGGTCCTACGAAGAGGACCCAGCTTTTTGAGCGAATACGAATTACCAACAGTCCATCCTTTTGAGACCTAAGAATTGCGTGTGTAATTGGAGAGCGGTCTGATTTTCACGATAAGTTACACAAAGGATCTTGGCTAAGTAGCGAGATACTGATACTAATAACTTACTTGAAGAGGCGGATTCGTGCCTTCGCGAACGGGGTTTTCAACATTGTCGTTTTAGTCATGATCATTTTTCTTTGGAGGATGATATCTAAAGAGTTTCCGTCGCTGGCTTCGAGTAATGGTTACCACCTTCATCACACACTGCAGTCGTCGTTTTCGAATGTTCTCTGAACAACATCCACACCACGCTCCTCTTGCGATTGCTTTCCTTTGTGACATGACAAAGGAAATAGTATGCATGCCAAATTGTAATATTAACATAATATAGCAAGCAAGCACCATGTGTACTTTGCCGACGGTTCACCAGCACACGACAGAAGAAAGGGTGGGGGGAGGTGAAGTGAATGTAGTAGGCTGTGAGCTGAGAGAAGTGGGCAAGTGCATTTCTGCTTCACCGGGGTGGGGCCGCCTCCTGTCCGTGGTCGAAACATTGGGCAGGGCTGGGAGGTGGCCGCCGTAGGCGACGGACATCAGGGCGAGTTCATTTCTGCCTCTCTGGAATAGGGCCGCCGCCGGCTTTGGGCTCGTTCTGCTAGCGTATAAATATGCGTTGTAGTGAAAAAGAGTAGGTGCGCTCGACTTCTTCGTCTCGGCATCACTCGCCTCGCACTCATGTGCACCGGTCAAGGGGCGGTGCTGGGGGAGGGGGGTGCCGTAATCGATTAATCGAAGCATTTTAATCGATTATTTCGATTAATTGAAAGGCGGAAATCGATGACGAGTAGGATTAACGGTACTCCTTGATTCGATTAATCGATTAATCGTTCATCGATTTTACCATCCCTACACTGGACTGGCTCGTCACCACGTCCTCGTTGTTTACAATCGCACCCTGGAAACTGCCGGTGGCGAAAAAGCGAAGGTTGCAAAGTACTTGCAGCTCAGCAAAAACAACAACTGTCGGTGCTGTTCTCGTGCCTGTACTCCACCTCTACAGGTCCTGGCGAAGCTCCCCGCACAGCCATCGCACAAGAACGTGAATCCCAGTTCTTGCGCCTCTGCTGCCACCTCATCTCGCGCCTCTTCAGTGATGCCTTCAGAAGAACCGGGTCATCTCGGACGTTGATCCCTTCTGCTCTCTCAAGAGCCCGGTGCCAATTTCGATTCTCCTGAGCCCCTTCTGCACGTCCCGGGTCATATTCCTCAAGGTTCATCTTGTTTAACTTCACCTCCAGTTGACGGACAACCTTCTTTTGAACGTTGGGTCGTTCATCTGTTCGAAGTGACGAGTCAGTCAGTTTAAACTTACTGTAGATGGTGTGGCTCTCGCGACTGCAGGCAGCTACAGTCTGGCGTGCCTTTCCCACTTTCTTGTTGCTCGCAGCGGCTAGGCTGTATTGACTTGGTTTGTGTCGCTTGTTCTGGGGTGGCTTAGCAGTTGGCTTGACGGCTTGTTTGTTTGCGTTGTGTTAACCTCCTGCTGGTTTCTTACCTTGGAGAGCCTCAATCTTGTGGCTGAGTTGCTGTCGGAGTTCATACAGAGAACTGGCACGATCCAGTGCAGCCGAGTGCAGGCTTGCCTTGGCATCCTGTCGTTTCTTGGTCTTCAGTTCACTGGCCTTCAGCAGCTGGCTGACTGTCTGGAAAAGTCCCGGGTCTAGCCGTGTCTTCTTGACGCCCGGGACTTTTGCATGAAGCTCTTGACCTTGGGACTCAATGAAACTGCGGTCCTCTATGTTGTATCTATAAGGTTGACGGGAGTATAGTGATGCATCCGGCACAGGGTTAATGGAATGCTCAGTGCCTTTGCAAAGGCCCAAGTCATTGTCATCAGTGGCAAAGAGGTAAACATGCTGGCGCAATACGTGTTGAACTGTAATCACTTCTTGTTACTGTGGACCCATGTGAGCACCACGTAGCTGAGGCCATGACACTTCCAGCGTGGCATCATTCGAGCTAAATTGTGCTACCTTCGGTTCATGTGGCGACACTTCTGGTAGTTTTTCATGCTGTTCGAGGGATAAACATGTGGGCTGTGTGTTGTCCGGCAACGTCGAAAACTGCGAACAGCCCGTGCAAGACGCTTCTTTTCTGAAATGAGACGTAGTGCTACTGGGCAACACAACAGCATTAGACATAACAAAACGGAAACTTCGGCCAGTTGCTTGTACTTCATATTTACCGGCAGCGCAACCACACACACGGACAGAGAAAAGAAGCGAAACGGAAACACAGCGCTGACACTCACAACTAAACTTTTTACTGCAGAAACAACACTTATATGATCAACCCCCCTGCGTTCCCCGCATGCGCAAACTGAGAGAACGCATAGAGCTCGCGTACGGGTAAAAGGAAAAAACGAGGCGAGCCCAACAACAATATACATCAAAGTTACACGTGCTGGTCCAAAAATTCAAACTCACAGTCAAATAACGTCACCGACGGTTCGCTGATACATGACCCCCCTTGTTTCCTAATTTAATATGCCTCATTTAACTCTCGAACAAACTGGCTCCTATGTTTCTTTAAAATGTTAGCCTCACTGTATCGGTTCACACCCGCGCCTGTCCACATGAGAAGCCAAATGAGCATACCCTTTTGTGTTTAATGAATTCTCGTGTTATTTTAACCTAACGTTGACACATCTGCCCGTTTGTCCTATGTAACACGCCCGGCATATCAAAGGAATTGAATAAACCACACCCATATTACGTGGCAAAATGTTGCTTTCTGTGCCTGACTTTACGAACGTTATCATCCTCTTTTCCGCTTAGTTTATCCTGAATTTTCTTACACACGTTACCCGTACGCGAGCTCTATGCGTTTTCTCAGTTTGCGCATGCGGGGAACGTAGGGTGGTTGATCATATAAGTGTTGTTTCTGCAATAAAATGTTTAGTTGTGAGTGTCAGCGCTGTGTTTGCGTTTCGCTTCTTTTCTCTGTCCGTGTGTGTGGTTGCGCTGCCAGTAAATATGAAGTACAACCAAATGGCCCAAGTTTCCGTTTTGTTACAGTTTATTGCTTGTACTACGGGCTCTTTTAATGGATGTAACGCTCAGTTTTTCAGTAACCCCGCCTTCCTGGTTTCCCTGCTGGCATCGACTGTGTGCAGAGCAAGAGTTGCTTCGTGGAACGCAAGATGCGGAAGTAGCCCCCCTGAAATCCAAGCGTGGTGTGGTGTGTTGCAACCGTCGACGGGGCATTCAAGAAGAATCTGCCGCATCCTCCGGGCTGAATTGTACACGCAGGCAGGTTACTTCAAGGATTGCCTTTGGGTGGCGTGCATGCGCCAGCACGGTGGCTAAAAAGGAAGAGGAACGTTTGTTGAATGGTGTAAGATTAGTGTTCAGACTACTGAATTCCTCTGGAGAACAGTCCTGCCTTCTTTACCTTCTAAGCGTAAATCACATGCGCCTCAAAGACAGGTGGTTCGTCTGGGAAATGTGGATGTACCTGAAGAATACGTGCACATATTACAGAAAGGGCCCAAATTTTGTTTTGAACCCTCCCTAAATCAGGTTGAAAAATTGGCTAAATGCCGGGCTATTCCGAGGCTGGTGTTGGAAGATGAACGTCCCAGATGCATCAAGGAATGCGTGGATGTGCTGAAGAGTGCGAGAAACTGCGGACGTACCAAGGATCTGAGACCGTTAACGAGCTACTTTGCTTCGAACGGCTTAAGACTCTTGGTGGCGGAGAAAGAGGGCGTTTTCGTGGTTCTATCGCAGTGTACGTTCAATGAGAAGGCGTGTGCTGCGGTAGAAAAGAACTTCAAGATGGTGACACAGAAGCCTTCAAAAGTGAAGGAAACGGCCTTGAAGTTGCTGCAACGTCACAATCTGGAAAGATTGAGCGCTTCGGTAAAAAAGGCAAGTGCTGATACTTTGCAAATTTTCTTCACCGCCAAAACTCATAAGGTGGACGTTCCGTTTCGGGCCATGGTTACAGAAAGGAACACTTGGCAAGTGCAAGTTTCCGGGTTCCTACAATTGCACCTGTCTTCGTTGAAGCTGACTGACCCTTGTGCCTTGGTCAACTCGGAGGAGCTAGTGTCCTATTTTGAGACAGCAAACCCAAGTTCGTGTAACATGTTCAGTGTCGACATTAAAGACTTATTTTATTCAATTCCTCAAGACAAACTTTTGGAATGCGTAAAATTGTGTATTGTTGAAGATAGTGATGAGAGCATGTTCATAGAAAAGTGCGGTGTATCACTTGAACGTTTTTTGGAAATCCTCTTGTTTTACCTGCAGAGCACCTTAGTCAGTTGGAATGGGCAGACTTTCGTACAAAGGTCGGGAATCGCATTGGTTCCAGAGTGGCGCCTATACTAAGCAGCATTTTTCTTGCAAAACTAGACGGTCACTTGCATCTCGGCATGGAGTCCTTGGGAATTTTAAAACTATTTAGATATGTTGATGACCTTTTGGTGATCATGAAAAAAGGTGATTTGTGCCGTCAAATCACTATTGTCCTGAAGCTGTTCCGGGAACGCGGTTTTGGATTGCGGTTCACTTGCGAGGCGCCGAAAAAACGTGAACTCCAGTTTTTAGATATTAAGTTAAGGCTTACAAAAGAGCATGTTTGTTGGATGTATTCGCCAAGATCCTCAAAACCGCTTCTAGATTCTCGTTCAGGTCACTCTAAGATAGTGAAAAATGGCATCATAACGTCATGTTTAAAGTCAGCCATCTCTAGGTCGTGCCCCCATGTACTAAATGAAAGTTTCAACCAACAGATTGAAAGGCTCAGATCTGCTGGGTATGATAATCAACTGTTAAGGAGCCGCGTCATGAAGTTGCTACGATGGGTGAAGGGCGGGAAGCCATCAGGGGATTTAGAAGGCCGCAAAAAGGAAAATAAAACGGTCACAATCCCTTATATGTTCATTGTTTTACACATGGCGTGAAGAACGTGGGGGCTAGATACGGCGTAAATGTTGCCTTGTCCGCCCCCAATAAGCTCGGTAGCGTGTGTAAGAAAATTCAGGATAAAATAAGCGGAAAAGAAGATGATAACGTTTGTAAAGTCAGGCACAGAAAGCAACATGTGCATTGTAATATGGGTGTGGTTTATTCAATTCCTTTGACATGCGGGGCGTGTTACATAGGACAAACGGGCACATGTGTCAACGTTAGGTTAAAATAACACGAGAATTCATTAAACACAAAAGGGTATGCTCATTTGGCTTCTCATGTGGACAGGTGCGGGTGTGAACCGATATTCAGTGAGGCTAACATTTTAAAAAGAAACATAGGAACCAGTTTGTTCGAGAGTTAAATGAGGCATATTACATTAGGAAACAAAGGGGGTCATGTATCAGCGAACCGTCGGTGACGTTATTTGACTGTGAGTTTGAATTTTTGGACCAGCACGTGTAACTTTGATGTATATTGTTGTTGGGCTCGCCTCGCTTTTTGCTTTTACCCGTACGCGAGCTCTATGCGTTCTCTCAGTTTGCGCATGCGGGGAACGCCGGGGGGTTGATCATATAAGTGTTGTTTCTGCAGTAAAAAGTTTAGTTGTGAGTGTCAGCGCTGTGTTTCCGTTTCGCTTCTTTTCTCTGTCTGTTTGTGTGGTTGCGCTGTCGGTAAATATGAAGCATTAAACATTCTTGGTAGCACGCTCTCCAGGCATCGCATCACAACACCCGTGCTGGGATGTTGAATTTCTGCTGGATGAGATGGCCGTACAAGGAGCTCAGCATGAGCTGCCTCAAACCAGTCCTCTCCCAGAATAAAAGGCAAGGGGCTTCTAGCCAGAACTAGAACCTCAAGCACTGTAGAAGCGGGCCCTACAGAAATAGGAGTACATAATATACCAGATAGCATGACGGCACCACCACCTAAAGTAGATATGGGAAGCTTGGCCCATGGTTACAGGTTGGCAGATCTAAGAACATTCAGCAAGAGTATGGTGTGCTTGGCACCACTGTCCGGAAAGGCGTCAGCAGTGCCTGTAAGTGGAATGTCGGCTAGAATTACAGCACGCTGCACAAGCGATTCCTCGAGCGGTTCTGAAGTTTGAAAGCACGCCATAGAAGGAGAGTTCGTTTGCTGGCTGGATAGTTGAGCATTGCACCTGGAAAGCAGGCACTTCGATGCAAGATGGCCAGTTTGGCGACAACTGTAGCATGTGGCCTTGCTTAGGTCTTCCCCGGGGCGATAAGCAGGTGCGCCATTTCGGGAACTGACTGCTGAATAATAGCTGTCTTGCTGGTCCAGTGGTAACGAGGAAATTCGACATGAGACTGATGACTCAGCCAGATCGATTTTTGAAGAAGCTGTGTAGTTCTAATACCAATCTGCTGCACAGGCATGGGAGGCACTTGCGATGCTGATGTTCTGGCTGCAGCGGGTGGCCGACTTGGAAAAACAGAGGAATGCTCCATAGTTCGGTCGAGTTGGGTAGCGATGTCATGGAATGCACTCACAGTTCATCGGCGTTGTGCGGCAATAGTAGTTGCCAAGTTTTGTCGCGCCCTCCCTGTAGGGCATATTCAATGTGCTAAGGATCTGTCAATTGGACGGGACATCTTGAAATGACTCGCAGTTTTGCCAAAGAGTAATGAGGCGCTCACTGGGTGACTGGACGCGTCTGGTGACTATATGCTGCCATTGCAGGAGCGTACGTCTGTCCCCAAACTGGTTCTCGAACGCAATCTTAAAATTTTAGGAGGATCGAAAGGTGGGCCAGTTGGTATTTCATTTTCTTCGTTCAGCGGACTGGGAGCGCGGAAAATACACAAAGGACGAAGCGAGGAACCACATAAGACGAGCGCTCGTCTTATGTGGTTCCTCGCTTCGTCCTTTGTGTATTTTCCGCGTTCCCAGTTCGCTGAACGAAGAAAAGTCTTAAAATTTTCCCACGTGTCACAGTGGTTCCCTGCAACGCTCTTCCAATCTGCAGCACGGCCGCGGAGCTTACCAAGCGCTACGGCAAGGAGAGTAGGCGAAGTCCACGAGGCCAATCCTTGCGTGCGCTCGAGTTCTTCAAGCCACTGGTGAGCTAAAATGATACCCTCACCACTAAAGCTTGGCAGCGATGACGAAAGGTCGGGCGGCGTGGTGACTTGGACTGGATCAGTCAGTCGTTGTGGCAGCGTCAAGAACTGCTGCAATAAATCACTCAACATTTGCGTACTTGAAGTAAGAACAGATTTCTGAGCTGTCGAGTGGGGTATACCAGACGGTTGACGGTTGTGGGCGATGTCGGCAAGCATCCGTTCAATCATCTCGTCCTTCGAGCCAGTCGTCTCCAGGTTACGGCATGAAAGCTCATAGCGAATAAAGTCCACTGTGAAACCATGGAGGTCTTCCACAGTGGCTTCGTTCCACTTTACGAGCGGCATTGTGGTCGATATGCAGGCGAGCAAGCTCGAAGTAGGCTTTGCGCAGGCAGAGGCAGAGCGGCAGACAGCGGGTACCAAACACCAACTCACCCGAAGCAGACGGGTGGCTCTGGTTTCCCCGGCATAGTTCGTCATGGACTGCGCCAAATTTGAGGACATTGCGATGTAGACAAGGCGATTTTATGACAAATAGGACTTTAATAGGCAGCATGGAGCGGCATCAATACAGTAATGGTGAACATGCGCGCTACAAAACTACAAAACTCAGTCACCAGCAGAACAACATGCAATACAAGGCTGCCAGATTACGCGCAGTCACACAAATAAACATATTGTAGCATGCCTCCTGAAGAATTTACAGTAACTCTCGAGCCTACTCCTGGTGCACAAGATTATCTCTACCGGACTCATGAACACAAGGCACACCCGTAATTTATGGGCGAATTTAATAACTGCGCTTCAGAATAACTTCTTCTTGGTAGAGTTGGTGTTTAATAAACGTATTGTAGCAGCCCCAAGTTCGTAAATAAAACAAAACAGAAGGGGGTGAAGAAGAACAACAATAAGGGGTCTGTCGCTCCTCTCTTTCCTCTGTTTCCTTTTTTTACGAACTTTGCGTTGCTACAATATGTTTTAAAATCAGTGCGATGAATCGCGCTCAAGTAGTCACTTTCGTCATGCTTGAGTTGCTATGGAGAGCCTAACCATCTAGGGAGTTGCGAAACGGTCTGCATGCAGATAAGTAATTGTAAAGCTCTTTCTAGGCGACACATTTGCATAGAGCCGATGCGTCGCCCAACAGACGAAATTATGAACTAAGTGCGTTAAAAACGATAACGCCTAATGCGTCATGCGATCTCCTTTCTTATCCTGTCTTTATTGAACTTACGAGACCAAAGTGTAATGGTTTGTCATTCCGCCAGAGCACTCATGCAATTAAGATGAACTGCGCAGTGCATTGGCAGACACAACAGCTTAGTTGTGTGTTTTTGTGATGGTAATTAAGCAATAGGAAAAGTGGCAACAATACAGAAAAGCAAATTTCTATATCGGCAATAATATGTACATTTATGTACAAAAAAGCGTCGATAATTTAGGCGACCTGGTACATCCTCTCTTTATGCTTTGCAGCACAATATGAGTCGAGACTTCTCTTAATTTTTTTTCGCTCTTCTTTCTCTATTGCGGTACCATATGAATACTGAAGCTGTCACTATAAATATACTAGCAATTTTAAAAGAAATGATACAAGTAACAGAATGATTGTTTCATTAAGATTTAATAAACTCCTCCAATAAAGAGCGAAATCTTTACATTATGTTTTCTGCTGCTCTTTTCTCCACCATCAGCATAACGGGACAGCATTCAGCATAATCCTTCATTATATATTATACAGACTTTAATGGCATGTTTCGGAGAACGAAGTCGTATCATAATGAATACAAAAAAAAACAATCCTACGTTCTGTGTTTAATTATAAAATAGAAAACCCCGTCACATCATTTGTTCTGGTTAATTCAAGTCATTTGTCAGAACCATGCGGTGCTTAATATCTATCTACCGATATGCTGGAAACCTTGGCTGCATTATTAAAGCGGGAAATTATGTTTAAAAAAAGCCCTGGTTCGTTTACAACACCTAGTAATTGCCTTAGCTCGGACAAATGCCTTCCGGCGGTCTGCTATATTTGTAGTTTTTTTTTTTGTTCTATAAAGAAAATCTACAAAGAAAATTTTTTCGTCAGTACTACGTAAAGAAATAGTTCATATCAAGTACAGCATGTTCTGACATCCGCAGCATTTGTTTGTTTCGTTTATTTTGTTGCCTTCTGTGCTATTTCGTTCGATACATTTACCGCAAATGTCCGCCTAATCTAGTTTGTTGAGCGTAACGCCAGACAATTATAATTTCCCTCAAGACCCTCATGGATGAGTTTGCCTAATACGTCTATGGTAACATATTTATTCGATTTCGAGCATTACTGCACTTACGATTCAAAGTCTCGTAACTATGTATTACTGTATGTGTTACGGACAAAGGAGAACTATTCAATTAAAATAACACTAAGGTGCGAAATTTAGTATGGATATGAGATGTATTTTGGCAAGAACCATCTATGCATTGATCGTTTTGTAACCATAGCTGTAAAGCTTGTTGCACTTTTTTGTATGAGGTATAAAAGCAGGTTTACTGTGTGTTCGTTTTTTCTGGCTCACAAACTCGCAATTACTTTCAAACCTTTTACCATATGTAGCGATGTTGTCACGAGCCTTCCGGTACACAATATCGGACTTACTGTACCCAACAAAGTTTATAACTCGGCATTGCACCATTCAAAGAACGTTTTACCGTAAAATTTCACAATTTTACGCCGAAGAAATAAAAAAAAGGGTAAACGCCTCAAGTGACATGTCTTCAAGAAACAGACAGGGCTGTGATCATACGAGGTGACACATTCCAGACAAATATAATAGTGACTCGAGTACCCACGGAGCTGAGCGCCGACGGTGGAATGCGTTAATTTTCCGCTACTATCTTCTTAATGATGCCACAGGGCTCTTTGGCTTCTTTAATTGCTATTTCCTTGGTCCGTGCTAGAACTTTTTCATGCGGCGTTTGTGGTGTCCTGACTTCTTTATTGTGTCCGTGTTTGCACGCCCTGTCTTTTTAAAATGAATACAAGTGGTTGGTCCTGTTTGAGCGGGGCTGTGCCCCACAATGGGACGCCACAATGCCGCACTGAGTGTTTCCCGACCAAACCATCTACACGACCAACAGGTTAGATGGCGACCATGATGAGCCAACAGGCCGAGTCACATTTCCCGGGATCAGTTCCAGACGAAGGCAGTGCTTTGTGTGCGCTCTCGTCGGACACACAAATGACACAAGGGGCGCCACGGATTTTTATTGCGCGCTTCCTGGTATAGGAACGGCGTTTCCTCCCTACGTCTCTTACGTGGCAAATCAGTTATGCGGAATCCCGCAAGGTGAAGGGAGGGTTATGAAAGAGATAACCACACGTTTCCATGCTTCCATATGTTGACGAAAGAATCGTCCTGCACCAGGGATCGAACACGGGACCGACGCCTATTCGGGGCACGGTTGCTCTACCACTTAAGCTAACCAACAGGCGAGCAATTGGCCGCGTTACGGTGAACTTAATTAAGTCGTCGAGGGCTCATATACTCGAGTCATCCACGCGGAGAGATGGTCACAGTAGGGGTGACCAGAGAAGACGCCCGCTTACGTTCTCGTCTGTGACTAGGAATTATCTGAGAAAGGCGCGAGTCACAGTAATGAAACAAACGTCCACAGGGTGCTGCGTGTTGCAATGCTATGACCCTGTGCGGCGAGAAAGGGTTATATCTTTTAAAGACGATAGTCTTTCTTGGGGAACTTAAACGCCTAAATTATGGTCTGTCTTTCTGTCTTTCTGTTTGTCGGCACGTCCCTCGATTCAGCCACCCGGCCAAAGTTGAACCACATGCCCAAGGGCCAGCCACCTCGAACGGATGACTAGGTTCATACTTGTGTACGTTGTTGATCAAAAAGCAAACATTACGCATATCTGAGGCACAACATCACTAGGTAAGTATTAGGGGCTGTGTTCCTTTAATAGAAAATACATAGATACGTAATTCTAGAGACCCTAGTTTCTTAAGCTGCGCTGAAAATGCGACTGCGCTGAAACTTGTATTCCTCCGTGCCCTCTGCACGAGCTCATTGCCGTGTTTCGGTTTCGGTTCCGTATTGCACTGTATGAATGCCATGGGGTGCCGCTCTGGCATTCCTGTTTTACTCAGGCGACGTGTAAATAAAAGAGTGTGTGGAGAGCACTCGTTGAGTGCGGAAGTTTCTTCTGCTTCAGCGCTTTGCGCTAAACCGCGTGTTCGGGCTGGCTGGCGTCCCCGCCGGTCGCGTTGGTCACCGCCGGTCTTCGCCTACTGCTGCGCCGGGACTACCAGCCCGCAACACAGCCACGGCCACCTGGATCGGGGCGCGCGGCGGTGTTGCTCCGGCCGTCCCATTCGGACGGAGGAGGCGTAATTGCAGAAAGGGGCGTGACCGCTCCTTTCGCCGCACCGCGGCGCGCGCCTACTACCCCTCCATTCCTTTGCGCTCTATGCGGGAAGGTTTGCGGCGCCTTGAAGATATCGCTGTAGAGTAACCGTGAGCTAGCATAGCACTTCCCCCACCCTCACAAAAAGCACATAAAAGGATGGATGGCGGCTATCACTATATTCTTTATTTTTTGTGTGTGTGTGCGCCAGTCCTTGTCGTGATGGTGACCGAAGCGAAAACACCCGTGAGTCACATTTCAAGAAAATTGTTTTGGTGTTCTTAAGTGCAGCATATCAGTAAAAAGTATACATGCGAAGAAAAGCACGAGATTTATTAAAAACTCCTTTTTTTCTGAGTGCTTCCAGAATAGGGGAAACGATCCGAAGGTTGGTTCCGCTGCTTAAAGGAGGTTGGCGGATTTCCCTTGGGATGCTGCGGCCTTGAGTGAGCGTGCTTTACCTGCTGGAAGGAATACCACTTTGGCGTCGAGGCAACGTAATCTTTCTTGGCGTTGACTTACAGTAAGGCACGCAGCAGTACGGCACGTTTCTGAAAAACACGGTAAATTACACACGGAATCCCAACGCAGACTAAAAAACAAATTACTTGCCTGAAGTCAATGTGATAGGACAATGTGAAAGATCTAAAGAGAGAAAACTTATATTGACGTCTTTCTTTTATTGTGTGTTACGTATTAACACGTTAATTAGTGCAAACCGTTAGCACTCTGCCCGTAATTAATTCACATAGAGTTAAACGCCTCTATAAACTGCCGTTCACATTAAATACGACACGCACCAACACACTAGAAAAACAATTGATGCGTTTTGTTAGAACACGCACAAAAAATAAGGAAAAGAAAGCAGAGCAAAATTAGCGAGAAACGTCCGCAACCGACCTACGGCCGTCGGTAAATCGACGCTTATGTAATGTCGGGTCTTGGTCAACCCGCGAGCGGCATGTACTCGGCATCGTCGGCCACGGTGGACGGGCCTACATCGGGTGCCGACGCAGGCCCACATGGGGCCAATGTCAATCCCCAAGACCGGCCCTACATTGGTTGCCAAGGTTGGGCCAACGACAGTGCAGTTGGCCAGCGACGTCAGGCCGACATTTTGCCAAGGATAAAATGTTGCTTGGGAAACGGGCTCTTTCATGCTGTCGCGTTAAAACGACAAGCGATACCAAAATGAGAGAAAGTGGCCATTGCGCGACCGACCCTTAGCTAATTCGCAGGCGACAAGCGCCGCTCATCGCTTTCGCGTTCAAATTCGCTTACATGCGGCCTGCGCTTAAATAAGAACGTCGCATTCACATCACTGTCGTATCGTGGGAACTTCAGAATGCAAAGAGACGTGCCCACACCAAAATGTTACTTATCATCGGCAAGGTGAAAACGACTACAGCATTATCATTACCGCAATTTAGTTTTCCAGCAACGTGATGCTCTGAAGACAGCGCTCGACCGCAGAAGATAGCTATGCAGTGCCGACGACGACGAAATGTATATCCTTTAGAAAGAAGCGTGGCGCGCGCCGGTTCAGGCGGCCGTCGGAGAAACGAGTGCCAAAACAAAGAATGAGAAGCACGGAAAATCACGTACTCGGCAAAATACATATGTCATGGCACTTATGTAGCGGCCGTGGTCATGGCATATGAACGCGCCGCGCCACACGAAGTCTCCTAAGCACGCTGCTTGGCTCTATCTTGATCGTAACATGCTACAGAGAACAATACTCACTGTGTAAAGCCCGATTAACAATACATAATAGCATACCTTGATTCCAGTCACCGCGTGCACGATGTCCAGTGTGCATTTTTCCAAACACATCTGCGGCTGTCTACGGCGCGGCCAACGCGGCATCATCCGCAAGGGGGTGGGAGGAGAGCGCCGTGTCGCGGCGCGCGGCTGAACTACCTCAATTACATTTTTTCAAAGGGGCGCGCGCTGAATGGGACGGCCGGAGCAACACCGCCGCGCGCCCCGATCCAGGTGGCCGTGACACAGCACTCATGTTTCCTGACGTATTGCCAGATGGCGTCCATATCTCACCCAGCGCCTCTTCTATCGTCTTTAGACGACATTTGCAGCGAAGCACGCAGATATGCGGCCAATTTTTTTCTGCAATACCTCTCCACAGTCAGAGAAACTGTTGCAAAAAATAAATAAATACAGTATACATCCCATAAACTTTGCAAGCAGTAGTGAGTTAGCGGACTTTGTACATTGTAAACTACTTTTACTGTAAAGCGGTTCCAGGCAACCAAAACACCGTTTCGCCAAACAAGAATTTGCAAAATTGAGGGTGTAACACCGTTTCACTTCGCTAAATAGCCTTTCGCTTTGCGTAGCGGTTGATGTTCCATTTGAAAAACCCCGTAGGAGCTAACGGTGTTATTAGGGGTCAAAACACTCGTTTGCACATAAACACACACACAAATATATATATATATATATATATATATATATATATATATATATATATATATATATATATATATATATATATATATTTATATATATACATATATATAAAGTGAGAGAGAGTGTGTGTTAAAGATACCGACAACTGGCGAGAACGTGCGATTAGATCCTGATGGAAATGAAGACACCGTGAATTATAGTGACAGATTCAAGCATCCTTTTCGCTATCTCAGTAGGATTTACATTTTTATGTCGCGTTTAGAGGTCACAAAAAACCGAAATTCGCGCAGCCTATCGGAAAAGCCTTGATGTTAGATTATGGAGTCGTTCAATTCGCTGTGCGTAGTCTGGGGCAGAATTCACAGAAGTTCTCTTTCGTAAGTGCATTGACCCATTGGCCAGCCGCTTTCGCTAATCATATGACCCGCATCGTGACTGGCTGTAATATTGCGAAGACTTTTAGCGTAAGGAATTTTGTGAATACGGGCCCTGATGCTTTCATGCGCAGCATAATTAGTGCTTAAAATTAGGGCATGTATATTTTTATCCATCCCCGCTGTGATGTTTACGAGGTAAAAGAAGTTGCACTCTGAGAAGCGGCGGTTGCTTCGCGGCAACTAGTGGGACATTGCGGCGCATGCCCGAGAAGGGCACGCCTGCGCAGCAGACCACCGCGAACGAACACGAAATACTCTCGCGCTCAGATCCCACTGTTTGCAGCATTTGTAGTCTGTTTACGACTTCGTGGTCGCCGTGTATCGAAAAATGTTGATTATAATTGTTTCACGGCTTTTCCAGCGATACCATTCCGCGATTCTCTGTCCGGAGCGCCTTGCGTTGAGCTAAAGAAAACAGGTACCATCAAAATTTATTGTCGGTCACTTTAAAGGGAGTTTATTGTTTATTCAAGCCGTACAGCAGCAGCCACAATAGTAGCAGTAGCAGGTAGGGCACAGCGAGAGAGCGAGCTGGGCACGAGCTAATGGGGCTTCCAAGTCTGTCGATCTCCTTCCTCACAGTCACCCCCGGTATTGAAAGGTAGCCGTCCTGGCGCTCCAGAGAGAGTTCAGCGTATCGTAATACGGCTTGACCCTGTCATTGTGCGCTGTCTCCCGCCCGCGACGACGGAAACTGGAAAGTGGTGATACGGGTTCGACCGCGTGAGTTTCAAGATATGTTTGTGCAACAACGCGGTAGGGTCTGTTGTACATTGGAAGGAGCTTGGACGAAAGGCCAGGAGCAGAAACAGGCAGGAAAGAAAGCCACCGGATGGAGTCGATGGCCAGGTGATGACGAGACCATAGCGTTCTCTGGCTGTTCAACGGAAATGTAATGATTTACCAATATTTCTAAACGACATTCAGTGTGCATCTTGCACGCTTTAAGAGGCTTATAAGTTATCTCAAAGTGAGTAAGAAACACGCACTAGAAAAAAAATTTGCCGTATCATAACGCTAACTGCATAGGTAATGCACTCGATCAGTCGAACGACAGACAAATCAAGGAAGACACCAGCGGTTTGGCTACGTGAGCACATTTTGCCGATCTCTCATAAGGTAAAGCCCAAACGTTGATATCCACTCCCAAGTAGATTTCGATAAACTAATGAAACTGGAGGCGTGCCCATGTTCGTTCTTCCATAACAGAGCGTCGCAAGAGCTCGGGAAGACTGCGGGTTTCGCTGAACTTGGGCCTTCCAGCACAACGTCTCTACACAGCAGGTTTTAGCGCGCTCCATTTCCCCTTCCCCTAATTTCTAGTGATTCTGTTTTTTTCCTGTAACAATGTGAATCACTTGATGATTTTCTTTTCACCATGCCACTGACAACACTCCCTCTTCCGTATCCTCTAAGACAAAGTTTATTCAAAGGTTATTAGAAGTTCTGTATTACAAAATATGTGTAATAAAGAGGGAGGTTCCAAAGTGAGAACTCTCATGGGCACCTCCTGCTATCACTCATATAAAATTGTAGAAAAAAGAAATCTGCGTCACACTACGCATGACGCAAAACGTCATAGCAACTTAGGTTTAAAACTAAGAAAATATACAATTAAACATAGTACAAGTAATTAAACAAGCATCACGTATAGTTCGAGCTAATGCGGAAATATGCAATATTTTTTGTAGATTAGGCATGCAAGTACAGTAGCAGTAACTGAACAGGAACATAATTGTCACAAAAAAGGAAGAGTAGTCAGACAAATATAGTAACACTGAAAGTTCTAGGCACGTAATAAGTTGTGAACCATAATTGCGAAGAACACTGATTTAGATCCTTTATTTTATATCCTCAAGCCATGGAATAAGACAAAAGCATGTCTGCGACAGCATCGATAATTTCCCGATTCCAACCAATTTTTTTCCCTTTAAAACAAAGTTTGCAATCATCGCTCCCCCGAAACATTTCTGCGTAGTACTTTCAGTGCGTAAGTGGTGTTTTGCGAGAGCGTTATTTTTCCATCAACTAATTACATTTTCGAGTGAAATGAAATCTCTCTGACCCGATATGACCCGTTTAGCCGGTTTCTGGACAATCCCACAATATGCGCATTAGCCATGGAACGACAGGATTGAATGAGTAATTGCATGGGAACTGAGCGTTCTAGTCTTAGCGATCTGTCTTTGTTTTTCGGAAGCGGGGGGGGGGGGAGCAGGAACTAGTGCGGGAGAATAATAGAGCCCACTCAGTAGAGCCAGGCCTTTCTTCAGCATCTGGTAAGAGCAGTCCCAAATTTTCGTTGCTAATGAATTTGCCTGAGCAGACTCTGTTTATACAGGGTGCACAGCAGGGGGGGGGGGGGTTAGGTTAAATAATTCCGGTTGGTCGCACGTCAGCTGCTCGACAGTAGAGACAGTAATATTCTTCCTTTAACTTTTTCGACAGCAGCATTACGTGGAAGACAATGCAATCTAAGAATATTGTATAGAACTCTCCGAAACCAATTTGTCCCCTCAATTATGACGACAAAGAATCACACTTCGAAAAAAGCACAGCGCTGGTAATATAGCAACTGTGTGTCGTTTGACGACGTGAAAAAGACGACCCCAAGAATGTTCTAGCTTGTTTGGTTTTCAGTCAGTATTAAAGATTATATAGAAGCTCTGCACAGAAAACTGCGACATACCAGTCCTATATAACAGTGCTCTCCAAAACAAAGATAGCAACTTCAACTTCAAGAATGTGCCTGACGCCCCTGCATGGTGCGTTAATCATAGTGCCCAGAAACGAATACTAGACACTTCAGAATCTGAGTAGTTTAGGCTCCGTAGAATTTTTGTGCAAGTGGCCGCAGAACCTTACGGAAAAATGAACGAGGATCCAGATTGTGGCGACCAAGTATTCATAATTTTTTGTGCGTAGCTTTTAAAACGAATCGGTTAAATTTCTTTTGAGCGCATTATACGCAGCAGAGATACATGAGCCTACGCTGTTTACTGGTTTCTGTATATGACAATATTATGCATTTTTGTTAACGCTTCATTCGTTACTTCTTTTTCTGCGATGAAAGTATGGGTGAAATGGAACGGAGGTTTTGCTTAGCGCGTTTCACATCCTAAGTTATGGCGACTTGTACACGATGCTTGAGCCATATTTGCACACGAATAATGCGGTAACAGCGATGGATGCAGTGATTTAACGAGTAATCCAATGATAGTAAAAACATTAATCTGGGATGGATAAAGACCAGCTTGGTTCTCGTAAGTGGTAGACTGACGATTTTGTAACAGTTGAAAGAAGAAAGGTGTTTCGCAATTTCGGGAAAATGATTCGTTTTAAGGCAAAAGAGTTTAGACTAGCGGAATGTGCAGCCAACTTTAGAACTTATGGGCGTCCGTTCAGCAATGAATTTAATGTACGTAAGCTTATCGAAAAATATGGCGCAAATAGCTCAGCAACCAATTAGCTCTCTCTTTAAGAGCACCCTACGTTCTTAACATGCATGATAAGATAACTGGTATACACACCCATGTCATTACACAAGCGCTGAAATTGCAATGCGTATCGTTATTGAGGGAAGTATACAGGGTGGCTTATGTTTAGATAATCAAATATTTTACATAGCAGAATTCTGTTTTTCCATCCGCGCCATCGCCATTTCTGAAGCATCTATTTGGCACAGACATTGCGGAGACATTGCAGACATTGCATTTGCCGCATGAAAGGACTTTAACAAAAGTGCCGCAAAATTGTCGTCTCCGAAAAGGTCCCGCGAGGTCACTGTGAAGTTAGATTATGAAGCTAGATTTGAAAGTGTAGATTATGAAGAGTCTTTCTTCGGATGCCATAAAACGAAAAGGAGAAAGGTATACGCTTCTAAAAAACTGTTTATTTGTCAACGTTCCGATCAGCGACCGATCGAAATGCCTTTGTCGTGTACATATATATACAGGGTGTTTCAAGAAATGTGTCCAACCTTCTCAAAAAATCAGGAAAATGCGATATTTGCTCGGGGCTTTCAGAATTGCTTTTTCTGTAGCGGCAGGAATCTTAAGGTAGTGAAGGACATCATTTAGGACAGTAATTAAGAAAGTTACTTTAATTAACTTTTTAATTAGTGGAGTTAGGTGATTGTGTCAAATGGGAGAATTAAAGTTCTTCATGCGAGGAACCCATCCGACCTTTGAGGTTTCGAAAAAGCGTCCTCTAGTAATTGTTGTGGCGTAATGAAATTCAACGAAATGCAACGACTTTCAACAGCGAAAGCCATCGAATTCGGCTGAATTTCATTACTTCGTAATTATTACTAGAGGCCGCTTTTTCGAACTCTCAATGTTGGGATGGGTTTCTGGCACGAAGAACTTCAATTCCCCAATTTGACACAGTCACTTAACTCCACTAATTAAAAAGTTAATTAATTTAACTTTCTTAATTACTGTCTCAAGTCATGTCTCTAACCATATTAAGATGCCTAGCGCTGCAGAAAAAGTCATTCACTCATTTTGGAAGTCCCAGAAGAATATGGCAGTTGCGTTCTTCCATGTTTCTGTTTAGGTTTCGCCATTGAATTTGGTCGAATTTCATTACTTCGTAATTATTACTAGATGCCACTTTTCCGAAATCTCAAAGTTGGGTTGGGTTTTTGGTATGAAGAACTTCAATTCTCCAATTTGACACAACCACCTAACTCCATAAATTAAAAAGTTAATTAATTTAACTTTTTTAATTACAGTCCCAAATAATTTCTTTAACCATCTTAAAATCTGTGCCACTACAGAAAAACCAATTCTGAAGGCAGCAGTCAAATATCGCATTTTCCTGAATTTTTTAGCAGGTTGGACACATTTCTTGAAACACCCTATATATATATATATATATATATATATATATATATATATATATATATATATATATATATATATATATATATATATATATATGACTTCATGCACCAGTCGCGTCAACGCGAATGGGCAAGAAGTCATGTGACCTCAAGCGTGGCTCGAGGTGCGCGATATGCGCGCTCACTTCGTCCATGCGAAAGCGCGAAGCCGAGGCGATAATAAACTGTCAAGAGGGCATCCAGAAAAACAGCTGAACTTAAAAACGGATTCAGCTGTGAAATTGTCTCGTGTACGCGTCTTAACGGGTCCCAAGACCGTTCCCACATTAATTCTAACGTTCTATCGTGGCATGCAGAAAAATTGGTGATGCATATTAAATACTGGCAACAATAAGACTGATAACTGGGCAAGTTGGTATGTATCCATATTTAAACTTTTTAGCGCGCGCAAAAGTCATGGAAAAGAAAGAGACACACGAGCGCTCGTGTGTCTCTTTCTTGTTCTTGCATTTTGTGCGGGGTAAAAAGTTTAAATCCTGACAACAATGCCGGGGAATACACTTTCATTGATGCCTGCTATCTTTCGCCTTAAGTTGTCTTAGGGTTAGTTAAAGTTCCCCCTTGAACTTTGTTCCCTGTGTACAGGAGTAATCACCATTATTGCTTTTTCATTAGTGCTATATAATCAGTTGATCACAATAAATTTTAACTAGAGAAGTGGTCTACTCATTATAAAAGGGTCAGTGATTTGAATATAGGCTCATTTAATGGACATCTAACAGCACTACGTTCAGCGGCATACAAATAGCGCGCAATTTTTTTTTCCGCCGCAGGGAGAACGCTTACGAAATGTGATACCACGTGACTACATTCTAATACACGTCATGGAGTAGCACGTACCCAAACAGGCTCGCTAGGAGCTAGCCATAATTGAAAGAAGAATGCAGGAAGATAAAAATTCGGCAGATCCCACGTACCGTGGGAGTCGATGCTATGCGAAGCATGCGGCGGGTAGGGGACTGTGGCGTAACTTTTTTTACTGAGCGACACGTTACAATATGACGCTAAAGATTTGTATAATTTTTATACGCACACATATATATGTTGAAGAGCCGCATATGTGTTACATAACCAGTCGTTTACGGTTGGGCATGCAACGTGGGTATTACCAACACCAGAAGCGGTGAGCTGATATGTAGTGCTTATACGTATCCCGAGAACGCACGCTCGTTTCACGAACCCGTGTACATGTGTGCAAGAAGTTCTTCACAGTTCTCGAAGAAGGGCATAATCACCGTGATCAGTGAGCACAAGCAGCTGGTCTTGACTTGTTATAGGATCCGGTCGTGACCCTGGTGACAGGGGGTCCATGTGTAGTGAAGTATGTGGTATAGTAGAGCTGTTGTAATTCTTGGATGCCTCGCTCATTTCGTCGACAAATTGTCTGTCGACAGAGACGGCGCCATGTCGGAACCTGAAGCCACCCATCGTGTTGCTGAGGTATAGGCCGTCGAGGCTGGTAGGCCTGGATAGTGCTACGTAGGCCAACATCAGTGGATGGTGTTTGTCGTATTCGTAAACTACCTGGGCGTGTGTGGCCTACGTAGCCTAGTCTACAAAGCGGCTGTCAATCAATCTGGTATCATCCTCGGTCAGCATGAGGCCATCGCCCAGCCTCGTAAGAAATTAAGAGGACACTGCGCCGTTCTGGTGGACGAAGTACACTTTACGGTGCGGTGATGTGGATATCATATGTAATTTTCGTTAATGTATTCCTCCGGGGTCGTGCAATGCTTCAACATAGAGTGCTGAATCATAGGAATACAAACGTAATGTTTATTAGACTGCTATAAAAGCGGAGCCAACACTAGAACTACAGATGTTAATCTGATATGACGCATGTATCGTAAGAGTACATATCGTAGGAGTATCATCTAGTGTTTATTGCTTTCCTGTAAAATTAGATAGCCAGCACCACAACCACACTTGACGTTGCGCCGATATTACGCCTGCGTAGGCTGTTTTTCCAAACCAGTTTATAGACCTGGCGTGGCTCTGTGGTAGAATACCTGATTGCCACGCAGAATGCTTAGGTTCGATTCCTGCTGGGATCCTAATTTTCATTCTTTCCATTCGTTAAGTCAACGCTGCCGATGTTGGTTTTCCTTAACGCTTTAGCATTTAAGTAACCAATGTCTGTTCTCGCCGTTCCTGGGTAGACATAAACTGTCAATCACCTGTGGCGCATACCCGTACACTGCGGCCCATGGTAAACGGGTATGTGCCACACGTGTCTAGTGGAAAGGGTTTGACGACGTACGCGACAGGATTTTAATGTTATTCATGTCATGACCCGGCAATCATATTCGTCAAGTCCTCTTACCCTCCCATGCAAATTTTGGTCTACGACAAGTTAAGGAGGCGATCATGAGAGCACCCATACGTAGGCGGCTAGATAGATAGATAGATAGATAGATAGATAGATACGTAGATAGAAACGCTCAAAGTGCCAGAGGTTCGCTAAGAAATGCTTCGCATTTAATAACCAACAGAGCTAGAGTTTGATCTGTCACACCCAAGTCGATGCAATACGTTGCTTTGAATCGTCCTCGTATGAAACAAGCTCGACCACATTTGGTTATCGCAACAAAAGCGAATTGAAAAATTCAGTCCGCGTTATTAATACGATCATATGGCCGGGAGATACGGATGGTGAGTATGGCGTAGGATCGAGCGCACGGAATCACTCAGAAATCCTGATACACTTGGATAGCGCTCGTTTTATACAATACCAATGTACGGAACGCTGTGTCTTGCGGTGCGCGACAGGCAAAATGCTTTCAATATCCCTACTTAGGGGTGCTGCTTTCTTATGGGGGTGAGGGCGTAGTCACTTGGCATTCCTCATATTTCGTGGGTTTTCTTTATCAGTCGGGAAAAAAAGCAGACAATCAGCACGTTGCTTCAAATCAGCTCAGTTAGGTGTTTTTTTTTTTTGCACACATATATCCTTGGCCCTTTCATTTTTAGGAAAGTAATTATTGACTTACAAAGTTTATTGCAATTAGCTAACCGAACACCGCTAAAGAAAGTAACACTGGCGGGTACATCAATGTACTGGGCAGAATATGTAGGTTCCTTGCGTAACACTTGTCGTCTTTTTGGAAATCTTGCTGCTCCATAGTTGCGACACCTGTTTATAAGGTTTCCGGGTGGAGCAGATTGATGTATTCTCTATTTTGTCAACAGGGTACAATTTTGTAGAGGCGGACAGTCACGAGGACGATTCAAGAAGACAAGTACAGCACACGCCTGCAAGGGCTGTTCCTCATCACCACATGTCGTAGGATTTGCGGGGTGGTGAGTTATGGCAATCAACGCATTTGCTGCCCATGTATGCTTCAGTGTAAAAGACACGCAATATCATGTCCGAATTCGGAATTTTTTTGCGAGGTACCCGACACTGTTCGTCTGACGCATGTCGCTCTGCGTTCGATGAGCCTGTGCACATGGTCGTCAAGTGTGTGTGCTTATAAAACCGCTTCTGAAGTGCACCCGTCGTTAAGAAATCAACTGAATGCGAGCCAAAGCTTGCACGGATGTCGAGATGCAATTACTGTCGACGTTCTTCTGAGACAACAACAATGGGAAAAGACGCTCTGAAAGAAGTCTGTCAAGTGTTGGTTATACAACGGCTACCAGCAACTCAAGGCGACCGTCACAATGAGTAGACTCACTGTGAAACGTGCGCACTAGCCG
This sequence comes from Rhipicephalus sanguineus, assembly GCF_013339695.2. Taxonomy (NCBI): domain Eukaryota; kingdom Metazoa; phylum Arthropoda; class Arachnida; order Ixodida; family Ixodidae; genus Rhipicephalus; species Rhipicephalus sanguineus. Next base: position 98,340,385 of record NC_051176.1, read on the forward strand.
TGCTGTGTCAGCTTGAAGGGGCGCAATCTTGAACACGTTCTGAGACAGAACGCTCTGTCGCACAGCACATGGCTAGTCGAGGCTCGTCTAACGGTCAGACGTGAGAACAGCAACCGGAAAAGGCAGTACTGTCAATCATTTTTTTTCGTCTGCTAGGCAAGAACGGGTGCGGAACTCCGTCTGATAGAACGGATATAGAACGGTCTCTGGCCGAGTTGGATTGGATCGAAACGTAAGAGCTTGGGCCGGAGAATCGAATTAGCCTGCTTTATGCCTGGCTTAGCCGAATCCCGCGCCGATAGTTTTAGAAAGTGGCAACCAGCCCAGCCTCCCCCCCCCCCCTTCCACTGAGCGTCTGGTGAAATTGTGACCCCACCTAGCGCCCAATCAAGATGTTAACGCCAATAAATGGTTAAAATCATCGCGCTCTTCCATTTCAAGCTTTGAAAAACAGTGCTTCCCAACAGTGGTACCCAGTTATAATAATTCTATATTTCTTCATGCGTTTCAAGCATTTCTTAATTCCCTCAGCTCGCCTATCAGCTGTTTACTAAATCTCGTTCTCTCCTGACGTCGCGTTCCGTTCTGTCACATAACGTGTAAAAGGTTACGCCCCAGTAGGACTGATCGTTTGGTGCCTTTGTCCGTTTTATTCCATTTATGGATCATTTATCGTACTGTATCCGCTGCTTGTGTTGTGGCCGATGATGGCGATAGCTTCCTATAGTTAAGCAGTCCCTCTAGCGTATATACGGAAGGAATATCACAAAACACCGACTTTCTGGAGCAATCAGGCCTCGCCAGCAAAGTGCTCTACGTGCCGCGGGTTGCTCTTAATGGTGCCGTTGGGAGGGGCTAGGTGGAGCGATTTCCTCGTTGCAGTGTACGAGGAATTCACTCCACAAGTGATATATATATATGCGTTTTTGGGATATAGTTGCTTCTTTGCACATATATCAGTACTACCTCTCTATCTCTACCTGTCCTTTACACTTCTGCTTGAACCCTTACTGATAACTACCTTTAATGTGCCAGCAGCTCACGCTAGACAGTGCGGTCAGCAGTAAAATTATTTCTTTCTTTATTTTATGCATACATATCTCATTAAAAACGATTTCTTACTATTACTCACTCGTGGTGTGCAGTGAACAGCGGTGTGCGCATTTTTGCTCTTTATCGACAAGAGAGCAAGACAAACGGCGTTTTTGTGAACCTGATTTGAGAAAGGGCTCATCATCGGCTTTCCAGGTATGGGGTAGAAGACAAACGCTATTTATTAAGACATATCGAACGTCGTGAGAGGATTGCACATACAGATCCAGCTAGCGTGGCTCTTCCGAGAGCCCGTCATTTCTTCTTTGCCTATTTCCCGTGCGAATATGTATATTCAAGTTCTACCCTTTTTTCCTTTTTTGAGCGACAGCATTCCATTCGGCACGCTACAACAGCTCTCTGGACGAGCATTTAGACCTTTGAGGCACCATCCTGGTAGACAGGTGTTCCGGGCAATGTCGTGGAAACTTCAAACATCGCTTTGTTAGTGACTAGACACATCGCTATGCTAGTGACTTGGAACTTCAGAACCCTGTTGATACAGCATAATACTGAAAATTCCCTGCAGAGGGCTCCGTTTGTGCGGCCGTTCGTGCATGCGTGCGTGCGCTTCAATTCTGCAACAAACGAACAAGAAAAATGTGTCACTTGATTGCCTGTTCACCTGTGTTTTATGCATACATGACTAGAAAAAAAAATGCAAGCCGTTCTTCGAAACACGGCAAAGGAAATAGTCCTCGGTGCCTGTGTGTGTCGTCTGCATTGAATCTGCTCTTCTTTAAAACACAGTTTCTTGCTTCTCTTAACAAGCAAGCGGGATATCGGCGGTTGCACTGGAAAGCTTAAAGACTCATCAAATTTCGGAACACAACGGGAACAGCGCAACAAGCGTAGCAGCTGTATTTTTACCTATAGAACTAGCATGGCAAGGAGGGCGCCACTTGCGTTAGTGTACTTTGCCGCTAGAGGCGCCTGCGGATGGCGCAACCTAGAGTTACTGGAAAATCAGAGTACCGCAAAGGTAGGCTGCACGCGGGCGACATTGGGTGGCGGCGGCCATGTCCCTTCCAGACCGTCCGGCGCGTTGCTAGCGTGTGTTGAGAACTGACCGATCTTTAGCCTCAGTGCAGTGTTACGCTCGGCAGAACGGCATTATGTGTGTGTGTGTTTCTTCAAGATGATATTAGAAGTGATTTCGAGTCATCGGCAAGGATGAATCGACTGCGCGGTTAGCGGTGTAACTAACGAAACGTACGGCGAATGTTGCCATGTGCTCGCGAACTCTCTTCATGGCTTCATCGGTCTCTTTTCGTGTCACGCCCGGGCGTGTTCGCTAAGTCCGGATCTGTAAACATAGTTGCATTAGCGCAGTGACATCGTGCGAGATGCCATTTACTTCGATATTTGGTGAATCTTGACTGTTTGCGCTAGCTTTGCAGTCGGTGTTCAGGTTCACTGCACTCGAGAACGTTATCGAACAACATCGAGAACATTCAACATTGCGTCCTTCGAATGAGCACTGACGCATAGCTTGCTTGCGCACCGTGCTTGCTGTTCAACTGGTTGATATGTGTAATAGATGTTGTGTGTGTACGGTAATTGGAAGTTGTGCGCGACGTCTTAATTCGGAACGCCAGCAGGCGAACGCATGGGCGAATCGGCGTGCGGTAGGTAAGGTGCATCTTATCTTACGATACGTAGAAAATAGGCCATCAGAAATGATTGACATCACTACTTAATTGTTTCATTTCCTATTTCTTGTCTCCTTAATATTCCCAACGTTGCAATGAATTTGCAAATATTTTGCTGTGTTCCGACAAACAGTTCTTTTTTTGGCGTTGCCAGCGCGTAAACAGCTGGGGTTCGGTTTCTGCGCTGCTGCACTTTTTTTTTTTACATAATGCACTCTTATTAAAACTTCCTCGGCACGGTGTTTTATGTTCTTTTGATCAGAAATAGCACATCCCGGAATATTTAAAACGCATGCTGCTGCAACACAGTATGTATATAGACCTAGGGCTCGCATAAAATCTACTCCCTCAATGCGTGGGATCTGCTTTTCTTTTTTGCTGTGACGATTTCTCACCAACTATACAGTATTTTAAGGGTACGCTCGGTGCAATGCAGCATTAGCAGCATTTTTTTCAGCAAATGTAAAAATACGCTTGATAACATTGCCTTATACCAAGTTTATCCACAGAGTTCCACGCTTCTGTTTTGTGCAATGCCAAAGATCATGCCACAATTGCCTTCAAGGTATACAAGTAAACAGTTATTATTTTAATAAATCTTCGATTTCGCTCTCGTGTGTGACACGCTTATAACTTGGATAGCATGCGTAATCTGTTCAACAGATCGAGATATAAACAGCCGAGCAAATAAAGAGGTATGTAGTTTTCAATATCGCTGGCCATAGCGAACCGAAAAGGTGAAGTATCCTGTCGCATAAGATCTTTTCCAGCAAAGTTAGTGTAGTTCACTGCAGGAAGGAGTGTTATTCGAGGGGGGCGAATTCGTTAAAGCCAACTATGCAGCCACGTAGAACGGCGTTCTTTGACATTATTTTTCCCACACGGCAAACGATATTCCCAGAGTAGCTCACCAGTAACGTTCGATTGATGGTGAGCTACTCTCTTCTGGCATCTGCATGCAGTGGCGTAGCCAGGGGGTGGCACACCGGGCCCGTGCCCCCCCCCCCCGAAAAAAATGTCTGCTTACGCCCCTGTCTGCATGAAGCGTTTAAAAAAGCGACGAAGTACTTCTGGGGACCGTGGTACTGCTAAATATCCAGCCACGCTCTGCATTGAACGCGCCTGCCCAAAGCGCTTGGAAGGGATATGGCGGCGAGAGGTCACGTGATGCGAGTAAGCCAATCGCGTCGGCGGCGGCGCGCGGAAAACAGATGCGACACTCTGAAATTTTTCCAGTGACTCTAGCGCAACCGGCGTTAGGCACAAGGCCTACAGTGCACGTGGCCCTTGGGTTTGGTGCAAGCCGGTTTAGCTTCGAAGAAAATCAAAGGGTCAGACTGCCACGCAATGACCACTTGCGCCTTTCTGGAAGTGCTTGTTGCAGTACATGGGCAAAATGTTTTTTTATCGGGCTGTGAAAGATATTCTGATATTACAGAGCGAAGTTTTCTTTCTCTTTTCTCTACACTTTGCTCAGGTGCCGCCCATTGGATGCTGCTGTCTCGGCGACTAAACAATTTGGGTCACTACGTACTCGCAACTAGGTTTTTGCCTCTGGAAATGCTTCCCTGAAAAGAACGTGGGCCACCAAATATGTGCAACTGAGTAGGTACCCCAGCGGATATTGGGGCACCAACCTAGTTGCACCTACCCAAATGGCAGCGACAGGGCGAATAAGTCGACAATTCGAAGCACGTGGGCACTACGAAAAATTCGTCCTAGTCAGAGATCTTAACCCGGGACAAACGCCCTCGCAGTGCCAGTTGCTAGCCTCCTCGTTTCGTAGAGCCACCGCCCCGGATAGCAGTTGGTCTCAAGTTCAATCATCGGAACAGGACGAATCTTTTGACAACTAGGTAGCTTTACGTTCTGAGAACTCATTTCCTTGTAGCTTTGTACGACAAACAGATGGATGCCAATGTTCTCTTTCGTAATCTTTCCGCCAGCTTGCAGGATTCCGTAGAAATGATATGACATATCAAACAAAACTTTTACTACCAATCAGGGAAGCCCATAGAACTCCGAGATAAGCAATTGGACCGAACCACGATGCTCCGCGCGGATCAATGATGAAAAAAGCACGCAATGCATGTAGGATCAAAAAAGACTAGTGGAAGGGAAAAACAGCGACTAAGAAGCTGAGAAGATTAGCCATGTACCAGGGGTGGAAGAACGGCCGTCCGGTTCCGGACCCGAGCCCCAGTATCCACCCGAGGCAGGTAACACCAGCCAGGGACCAGCGGACCCCCACACGTGCTGCCTTGGCGAGCAGATTCTCCAAGGCGTCCAGTGTGCGTGGACAGGCAAGGAGCAGTGGAGCTACAAGCCCGAGCTCGTGAGTTGCCGCCTAGCCTGGACGCACTCTTCGCGTCTCCAAGTCAGCTTCGCAAACGCCGCCGTTGCAGGAAGCTCTTCGACGCCAACCGTCAAATGCCTTCCCACGCCGACCAGCAGTGTCGTTTCCAACCGTCCGTTGCCCGTTTTCACTACAGTCGCCAGCTGGAAACATCGGTGAGACTAGCGCCCTTCTGGATTAGCCTCGCCCCGCCTTTAACCTTGACGTTTCAGACAGCTTGAGTCCAGTTTCTATTTGTACACTCCGCTTTTGTCTATATATAGATTGCAATCATTGGTTTAGTGCAGCGTTTGTGATAACCGTTCTCTACGATAATTATAGACTTCTCGATCCAGAAGTAGCGACAACTCTCAACAAGCTTCTTATAAAAGAAGCGGATATTGCGCGTAAGCAAGGAAAATGATGACGCGCGTGTTCGGCAATAAAAGAGACAACGTCCCCGTGAAAAATAAAAGTAGCGCTTTTGGAGCAATAGAATGCAGGAAAATAAGCAAGCACAGGCAAAAGCCATCCTACTTTTAAAGTTTACTTTGAGTGTGAGCTTACGTACGAAGATTTCGTGGTACAATAAAAACGGGAACAATGAAATGAATATGTCCTACACAAAATGTAAGAAGCAAATTTGTCAGCTGAAACTTTGCATCCGCCTTCTGCAAAGCGTATACTTCTTTTCACGTCTGCTCATCATGCGAGTGCTAGCATTTTCTCATACAGTATGAAACAAGCATTATTATCAGCCCAGTGTATAGTAACGTCACGGTCAAAAAGTGGTTTGATTCCGTCATTCCTGGCTTTCCTTCCTCACCCACAGTTTAAAGAAATTCGTTCCCACTTCCTCGACTTCACCAAAAATATATATCAACTCTCCCTCGCCCTCACTTTTAAAAAATTGGCAACCATCTATTTCCCACCTTCGGTTTTTACAGTCAAATAACTTACTCGTCCCATGAGCTGAATTTAGAAATAAGATTGTCTACTATTCCATTCATACTGTGGAAACGCGCCGCAATATTAGCTTATAAACACATTGAATAAACTAACATTCAGCCGTTTAAACCTTTGGCGAAGCAATAAATGTACCTGTGTTCTCTCTTTTTAACCAACACCAAGCGCACTTGGTAACGCTATAAGAGCCGAACAGCGAAACACGGACAACTATTTCGGCAGTTGTTATGAGTGAGCTGACCACTTCAAGCTTAAGCCACGGTGTAACAAAAATAATTTAGGTGTTGACACTCCGCCCCACGGCGCGTCCAGACTCTGTTCGGCGCTTTCGGTCCCTCTAGGCCGTCACGTCACAGCGCCCCCCACGCAACTGCGGCCTGCGCATGTATTATAGACGACGAAGTCCCACCCGCTTCACGATGTCGCGGCGGATTGTTCAGTACCGTGGCGTATATCGCGTGCGTCCGTTGGTCCGATGACGACAGCAGGTATTTATCGTCGAGAAGATCATTACTTTAGAGTAATGGTAGTGATAATCGCTTTGTGGTCGCCGTGTAGACCGTCATTGGTTCCGCGACCATTTTCAGCAAGACGAATTTGTTCCTTTCGTCGAGCATTGTATTCAGGCTGCTCTTCTGGTATCCTTACTTTCCGTGGTGTATCCATGGCAGTCTTACAATGAAAGTCTTAGACGGATCTCCCTTTTATATATGAAAGCGGGAAAGACACGCGGGGAGAATAAAGGGTTATTGAACGTCATTCGAAGCCCTCGTGTGAAGTGCAAACCAGCTGTAACCTAATATTTACCAGGAACACGTGGGAGGGTGTTTCCGTTGTTCACAGGCGCCTTATCATCAAGCATGCGGTTTTGATGCTTGTTCTGTGATTTTCTTTATTAAAACGAATACTGAGCTCTATGCATGCTGTATGCCTGATTGCAAAGAAAGATATGCCGTTTGCTTCAATCGTTAAAGGGACACTAAAGAGAAATAATGAATTCGTTTAGATTGATAAAGTGTGCTCAGAGAACTCTTGTGTAGTTTATTTCACCATCATAGGTTTATTATTAGAGAAGAAGACCAAGTTCAAAGTTTCGTTTTCAAATATCGCGCCGAACTTTGTAATTCGTGACGTAAGAGCTTTCAAAGAGCATTTAACGTATATGGCGCCACTGGCTCGACGAAATTTCCACAAACTCGTTATGTCAAGTCTCTGGCCTCCTCAGAGGACAATGTGCTTCGATTTAAACGATTAGGAATTACGTAGGCCCAAGCAGACGCCGTCAAAAATATGTGACGTCACGAAAAAGGGTGCGGGAATTCCAAGGTGGCGTCGCCACCTGTATTTTCTTTTTGCGCGTTTTCTTGCTTATTAAGCGTCTTCTCGCAACAAGCGTGGTGTTTTTGGCATCGTGGAAGACTACTTTACTAATGCGAGAAAAATCGTTTTGCTCTTTAGTGTCCCTTTAAAGGGCCCCTAAACCACCCAGAGGTCGAAATTTAGTTGCGGCGTTGCATTTGTGCACGAGTCTACAGCGAACGCGTTCGTCTGCTCGGCTGTCCAACTGCCCTTCCTCGACGTCCGAGGTGAAAACGCAAGGAGCGCTCGCACCTGATAGCAGAGGAGCACGCGAGCGCGAGCGTCTGTTGGTGGTTTAGGTGCCTGGCGTTTCTGCACACGCAGAGGCAGCCGTTGTCGGGTAGAGGTATACAGCTTGGCTGTAAAACGCGCCTCTGCCTCGTCCCGCTCGGCCCCTCTAGGCCCCCACGTCACAGCGCCCACCCCGCAACTGCGGCTGGCGCATTCACAAAAGCCGAACATTATCTGGACGCGCTCTCCGTCGCGGCAGGTGGAGAGTATCGACACCTAAAGTATTTTTCTTACACCGCGGTTTAAGCTGCATGCATCCGCCATCCGGTGACACCACTGGAGCGCCACGTTTCATCGCCAAGAGCCCTGCAAAACAAATGTTTTTTGTATACGGCAAAAATGCGAGGATTTTACTGATACTCTTACACTCTAAGAAAAAAGAGAGTCAAAAGAGGGTCATGGAACCGTGACTCTCTTCGGGTGTCCATCTGACCCCTTTTGGAAGGTACAGGCAGAGAAAAAGAGTTCGCATTTGGGAAGGAGTCACTGGACCCTCCTGAAGCGCGTTTCGATTGGCTTCGGTATACGGAAGAGCCGCCGTATGCGCCATACATATCGCACGCTCGCCCTTTGGCGCCGTTGTGGCGCCTTGCTCGGCAACGTAGACGGGGTTGGCGCCGGGGTGGCGCGCCGCTCTCCTCTCTCAGTCGTCTCAGTATGTCTCAGTCTCTTGGTCTATTGGAATGCGTTGCGTGGTTGCGTAGGTTGCGCGTCTTCGGTCGTGTTGACGCCGGCTCGAGCCGCGCACGAAGTGACGCTTGGAGGGCGGAATATTCATGGAGCTGCGGACACCGACAACGGGCGCCATTTAACGGTGGGTGTACTGCTTTCGTAGGTACTAATTATACAGCTTCAGCTGGGCGTCTGCAGCAACTCTGCGGAACCTGCCGGCCATTTACAGCAGTAGCCTGTATCCGCGGGGCTGTTGCGGATGCCCAACTAAAGCTGTCAGTTAACGAGTTGTCACCGTTATGCGCGTTGCTGTACAAGCTCCCATAAAGTGAGCGATGTAAACAATAATCGAGGGTCATTTCTTGCTGATCTCACGTCGTGTCTGCAGTACTACTGAAGGTGCAAGATGTCGTTTTGAGATGCACTTTAGTCTACTTCATAATAACATTTCCATCGACCTTGAGTGTGCAGCGTGCTTCCACGCGTGGGAACGTGAAAAAAAAAGCCTGTGTACAGAACGCTCAGACACACTATATGTAATGGTTTTTGTTTGCTTAAAGACGGTAGTTTGAGGTGCAGAAATAGTACGGTGGCTTCCAGAACGTACGCGGTAGTCATTGAAGTTGGACACGCCTCGCCGGTAAAGTGAAAAAGCTCGAGACTTTCGACGGCGCGCGTTGTTACGGCCGCCGGCGTGCACTCTTTTCCCTCGTTTCTGTTTGCTGTTTTCGTGGTTTGCATACACTGCGATGACGTTGGGCGCTATAAAACAGAATCGAGTGAGTGTACGGGATTGTAGGAGTTATGTGCGCTAATTCTAGCATATTACATGTCTGATCTCGACGTAGACGGCGTACGCACGCGCTGGTGTCGTTCGGGCCCTAGTACTCGCATCTCTTTATCTGAGTATTTAGGGATGGGTTACGTTTGTAAAACATGCGGTCAATAACCGCTCACGGCATGCCTCTGGCTGCCGGAGGATGTGCTTTGTTGTTTTGGTGTTAGCCTTTATTATGTCTATGTGAACCACTTATTGTGCAGGTTTTGCAAACCTTTACTGCAATTTCATTTTCTCATCATAATATCACGTTCTGCTTTTCAGATACCGTTTTTCATGGTGCTCACGCTGGACAGGAGCGACAACCTAGCAAGCCACAAATCTGATGCCTCAAGCCGTCACCACTTTTTGATTTATTCTTAATCACAAGGAATAAATATGGAAACATGATGGCGATTTCTGCTGTTCATTTAGCACCATGGCACTGTGCACATCACAGTCGCACATTTTAGTTGGCTATACTTCATAGAAGCATGTAAATGAGGAATACCCAAACTTCTTAATTGGAAATCACAGATCATCTTTTCGCGCTTTCTATATAACTTTGCTGGAAAATATGTGTTGTTTTGACGAGTTTTATTAAAATAATGCTAAAACTGAACTATTTTTTTACAGTCGCTGGCAGAACGGCAAGTATTATTCGACTTGCTTAATATGAATACTCCACTATTTTCAACAGTAGTCGCGCAAATGTAGAGCGATGATCAAATGAGCAGCTTAAAATACTTGTGGAGTCGCTTGATGCTTCGGTGTGGGTCCCTTGACCCCCCTAGGAGCATTACCGGCAGGAGTCGTCTGACTCTCTATAAGTGGTAACGTGATTCTCCCGATGAGAGTCTTTGCCCTCTTCCTAGAGGTTAAGGGGACTCTCCTAGAGCGAGCCGACCCTGACCCACCAAGAGAGTCACCGTGACTATTTAAAGAGTGTCCTATACGTGGCAAGTCAGAACTCTCCGAAAAGAGTCACGCATACTCTTTTTTTTCTTAGAGTTTAGTAGCATGAGGGTGACAATATGCTACAAGCAAACACTTCTAAAAGACGGCGCTTCAATACACGCTTATGCCCAGGAGGCATGTGTGCTATTCGGTCTGGATAAAATTATGCTAAGTACTAGATGTATAGGTAGTACATACCGTCAAAGGCAGACCTGAAGACAAAACAATGCACTGTTTGCTCTGCTATACTAATTAGGCATAATATAAAAAAGGTCTGGATTTAAAGCAGTTAACATTCTACGAGTGGTTCGAAATTTCGCGGTACTACGGCAACCCCTTACTTACGGCCTTGCTCTTAATTGCACGCTCTAGTAATCGCACGCTCAAATTTCGGAGATTTCCATAAAGTAATGCAGAACAATGCCCAGAACACAACTTGTCGCATGCGCTTCTCAATTCTGGTCGCGCATTCAAGACCAACTTACGAGTGCACTAAAATCATGCAAGAGTCAGGAAAAAGCAAACAGAAAATATCTGGGTAGGTTGGACGTACGACTGCAAGACAGACAGACAGACAAACAAACAACTTTATTGTGGTCCTGAGAGGCAAGGCAGCGGGCCAACTAGGTAGGCCCCCACCCAGCCGTTGGCTAGTCCCATGTCGGAACAGAGAGGCCATGCCTCTCCGCTCTTTCACGAGCCCTCTGGACAGCCTGAAGCTGGACGTCTTGTCTGGGGTCTGTGATTGCCGTCGTCCAGTCTTCTTCTCTTTTAAAATCCTGTAACGCAGGGCACTGCCAGAGCATGTGACAACCAGCTTGCAAAGTTCAACTGTTTCATTCAGGAACCATGAGACACTTGAATTGGCAATATGTGTTTATAGAATAATGCGCGTTTGCAAAATGCCCTAATATGATCGTCAAAAAGAGCGCAAAAACAATGGACGAACACTGCAGCGCTCGTTTGTCCCTGTGTGTTCGTCCGTTGTTTTGGCGCTGTTTTCGTGATCACGAACAAACTATTAGCCGGATTTACCGTCAATGTGAAGTCGCGATATGAGTTCCAAGTATTCTTTCGCAATATTTTATGAGTGAAATTTAATTAGTGAGATCCCGTTAGAAGCTTGAACACGCTTCCTGCGCGTGCGCTCGTTCAACCTCCCTGCCGCTAATCTTCCTTCTCTCTCTCTACATACGTGTTCTTTCGATAAAACTGCTTCAGGCACTACGCGATGGATTAGCATATAAGCGGCTTTCACGGCTTTGAAACGCGCACTTTGTGAAGCACCTGCGGCTGCAAACAGCCTTCCTTTTTTGATGTTTCTCCTGACTAGCTGCATTTCAGTAGGGTGCAAAGTGAAGGAGATTCCTCGTCAGCACGTTTTTGTGCCCACATCAACAAATCTACGCGGTTAAAATTACCGAAGTACACCTGGTATCTCTGCATGGTTCAGGTTCCATGCATTCCTCGCTGGAAACCCGAGAGCCCACGCCTCGTCTCGAACGCACACTTACCTTGAGTCACAGTGAGGCAACCGCGACGAGGATAGTTCGTAAGCGATACCTAAACAAATTTCACGCTATAACTTGGAGGACGCTTGAGCTTCGTCTTCAAGAGAAGAACGTGATAGCACAATCGTGTGCGTGCGCATCGCCTTCTCAATTGCTAGCGCGGCTTCGATTCTCGGTGGATGCCTCCACGGTGCCACAAGGACACTATCGTCTGTGCGCGTAAATTGACCGTTTAAAATTATCCTAGAATGCTTACTGCAAGTGCAGTTGCGAAGTGCCCACCACACCATGATTCTTCCTTTTGTAAATCAGCGAAGGGCCCACTACGCGTCCGTAAGGCAACAAGCAAACCTATGCGGCTGCTCACTTTGTTCATGCTTTTGCAGTTCATCATGATTAAATATGTCTGAATGCTTTGTAATGGGTAGGCCTTTAAAACATTCGCTCGTTGCGCAATTCACATGTTTTGACGCCTGGCGCCATTCTACGCCTCTGCCACGCAATATTACGTGCGTTAAGGAGATTCCTCCCGCTGCATGACACTCATATACATAAATACAAAGAATTGTATTAAAAGACCAGAGTGACAAGTGTAAGGAAGTCCTAAGACCCTCTCAACCAGTCGGCGGCTCCACCCAGGTCGGCACCGGAAGGTGAAGACCCTCCGCGATTGCCCGGGCCCTCCGGACAGCCAGTAGTTGCAGACCCCGGTCCGGGCTGTGAAAACTCCACTGCCACGAGTACTCATCACATAAATCCGCCCCCACATTCGCGGGGCACTGCCAGAGCATGCGAGTTAGCGAGCAACTCTCGAGGCCAAAACGAAGACACTCTTTTTGAAACTCCGGCTCTATCCTTCGATACGTTCGCGGGCAGAGATTTGTACCCGTCTGTAGGAGTCTGAAAGTGATTCCCTGGGCTCTGTTGAGCCTAGCATTAGGAAAGGGAAAACGCCTCCTACCCAGCTTGTAGGTAGACGTAATCCCATGGAACGTTGTCAAGGGATCCTTTATGAGGTGAATGTCCACCTCCAGACGCCTCATCATCCCCCACACGGTTCGTGCATTCATGTGCAAGGCTGTGAGCGCTGGCATTCATGTGCAAGGCTGTGAGCGCTTGTAGGTAGACGTAATCCCATGGAACATTGTCAAGGGATCCTTTATGAGGTCAATGTCCACCTCCAGACGCCTCATCATCCCCCACACGGTTCGTGCATTCATGTGCAAGGCTGTGAGCGCTGGCATTAGGATTAACCCCATCAATGCCCTCAACGTGCGCTGGAAACCAAGAGATATGCTGACCACCAACTCAGCTCGCCTGTCTGCTACCACTCCGAATGAGCCGTGCCACCTGCTGGAGTTTGACATTCGTATAGTTTCTTTTTTTTTTCGAAGCAGTTTCAAGGAATGGCGTGGCTCTGTGATAGAACATCTGCTTGCCCCGCAGAAGGCCTGGGTTCGGTTCTCATTCGAACCAAAGATTTTTATTATTTATTTTATTTGCATCTTTCTCGATTTCTCGGTCACAGACAACGCTAATATTTGGCTCACAACCAACGATGCCGACACCGACGTCGACGCCGACACCGGAAGTTCTGCGAAACGAGCTGTTTAACGATATCGCGTCAATAATTGGCAAATTAGGCACTGACTACGGTGACGGGGCCCGTCAGCGCAGTACCGTCACAAAAGTGACGGGGCCCGTCACCGTAGTGTAAATTGTAATAGTGACGGGGCCCGTCACAATAGCGACGCACTTATAGTGACGGGCCCCATCGTCGTAAAGCGGTGACTACGGTGACGGGGCCCGTCAGCACAGTACCGTCGTAAAAGTGACGGGGCCCCTTTACCGTAGATTTTTGGTCGTTTTAGACACCGACGTCGTGTGGTGTTCGTGGCGTAGTTGGTTGGCGCGCTCTCCATAGTATTATGTACACTGTAGTATTATGGCTGCAGATCGTCAGTTCGATTCCTCCGGGCTTTTTTTTGTCAGGTTATGCGTCAACGTCAACGTTACTGGAGTCGTAACATTTTCGTTCATGTCTGCGGCGGTTAGAGAGCCCTAGCGTTCCTGTGCGACCTCGGTTCTAATCGCGCTGAATAAGAAAATTTTTCCGTTTTTTTTTTCTTTTTTCAATATTCTTTCACAATACCGTCCGGAGCTTCCGGCTAGTCAACAATAGTTACTCATTCGTTGCATACGCTGCATATACGCTGCATACGCTGCATATCAGCATGCCGCCAATGTCGCTGCATCGCTGCTCCCTCTCCCCCCTCCCCCCCCCCCCCAGAAATGTTTTCGTACTGACGTGCACCGCCGTCCACAACAGCCACCTGCGCCTGAAGTCTTCCTGGATTTTTTCTAGAATTGCTTTCCATGGTCGAAAGACATCTCGGAGGGAACATTGCTCATTTGACTGGCTGTCCTCGCTGCGCCCATGGCGTCCCTGTAACTGGCTGCGCAGCGCATGACCGTCAGCGGCGCAGCGACATGCTGATTAACGGGCTCCGCTCTCCCACGCTGAGCCGTGCTACCACGAATGAGTAACTATTGTTTACCAGCCGGAAGCTCGGGACGGCGTTGTGAAACAATACTGAAAAAAGAAAAAGAAAGGAAACAATTTCTTATTCAGCGCGATTAGAACCGAGTTCGCATAGGAACAACTAGGCTTGTGCGAATAGTAAATTTTAGGTCCGAAGCGAATTCGAAGCAACTTTGACTAGTAGCAGGATTTGACTTTCGGTTGAATGCAAGTGATAACTTGTAAAATATGTTAATTAAAATTTACTATAATTAGAGCATATAAGCCGGTATAACAAGCTTTTAAACTTAAAGAATGATGAATCGATGTGAGGGTAATAAAGTAAAACCTCATTAATTCGAACTTTTATTTCAAAATCCCGCATAATTAGAAGGATTTCTATGGCCCTGTATTTTGCAATGTAAATCTGAGTGGATAATTTGAAGCGGCGGTGAGTACCAGCCCGGTTAATTCAAAAACTTTGCGTGTCATATATGTGCCAATTCCCGATCCCGATTTAGCCGCAAATCCGCAGAATCGATGGCCCTTAGGAGCCACAAGGCAATGCAGTGTAGCGATACTAATGAGTGACAAGTGAAGCATCCCAGCCTCGCTGCTGCCAGCTCAAGAAAAAAACAAAACAAAAGGCGGTCCCGTGGTCAACTAAAATGTGCGCCTGCGGAAAAGAAGACGTGCTTCACTGCAACACAGCGGTGACACGCGGGCAGCATGACAAATGCTTCTCCCAACGTCAGTGCATCATGATTTACCCATTCTTTCAGGGAAAATAGAGAAATTAATAAAGGGCGGTCTGACGGAATTAGCGATGTGTGTGAACCTCCGATTGGCGGTTGTTCCGGCAATTTGCGCACTTGCACTGCTGGCGGAGTACTTGCCCACAACGCATACTTCGAAAACTCAGTTCGAAAGCTTCAATGATCCTCTTTTTCCACCCAGAACACATCGCGAATTCCGTCACAGCGGTCATTATTACATTCTTTATTTTACCAGAAAGGATGGGCGAATGGCCGCATCATGACGCACTAACGCTGCGAGGAGCAGGTGAGATGCTGCCCGTGTGTCACCACTGTGCTGCAGCGAAGCACGTCTTCTTTTCCGCAGGCGCGCATTTCAGTTGACCACGAGACCGTTTTTTCCCCCTCTTTCTTTTTTTTTTTTTTCTTGCACTGGCCTATGCGAGGCCCGCCGTTTCCCTGGTTTAGCGGCAAAATTCGGACCAAGTATTGCTGGAAAAAGCCCTTGTAGCCGCAAACCAGGAGTCACAGCAAACGACCACCTCTGATTACTTCCAGTATTACAAAGTTCCTTACATGCCGCCTTTTGTATGTTTGGTTAATTCGAAAACCCGCTTAATTAAATTTGTCACAGTCCCAGTGACTCTGAATTAACAAGGTTTTGCTACATGCTCATTTAACCTTGAAGTGGGGCTTTGCGGCAGTGCGGATTTCTCCCGGAAAGGTGTGTTCACGGTATAGCACACCTCCACTGCAGCGAACTTACCTTTACAGGGGGTTACATGCGGTTTATATGTCTATTCGTTCATTTCGAATACTTCGAAATTTCCTAGAATTTAAATTCGTTTCGAAGCGAATTCGAATACTGTAATATTCGTTCGAATATTCGAAGTGCTCGAATATTCGCACCAGCCTAGGAACAACGCATCATCCGAACGCTAGGGCTGTCTAACCACAGCAGACATGAACGAAAAAGTTACGACTCCGTCAGAGCAGCAACGTTGATGTCGACGCATAACCTGAAAAAAAAAAGCAAGAAAAAGCGGGAGGAATCGAACTGACGACCTGCAGGCCTAACACTCCATGGAGAACGCGCCAACAAACTACACCATGAACGCTTTTTTTTTTCTTTATTGCCTCACACAAGTAACTACTACGCCACGAACGCCACACGACGAGGGCGTATCTACGGTAAAAGGGCCCCGTCACTTTTACGATGGTACTGCGCTGACGGGCCCCGTCACCGCAGTCACCGCTTTACGATGACGGGGCCCGTTACTATAAGTACGTCGCTATTATGACGGGCCCCGTCACTATTACAATTTACACTACGGTGACGGGCCCCGTCACCGTAGTTAGTGTCTCAATAATTATGCACTGTCGATAGCAGCGCAGGAAATATCCTCCACAGCCCGAGTCTCTCACGCGCGCCGATGCATTTTGATGGAATCAGCTACAAAACAACAGCTTTCCGCACCGCACGCTACATCACTACATGTACCCCACACAATACCAGCAGCAATGCCCACATTCAATGTCCCGACTACGTTCACCACGCCACTTGGGCGTGTCAGCTGATGATAACCACTTATATATATATATATATATATATATATATATATATATATATATATATATATATATATATATATATATGTATATATATATATATATATATATATATCGCGCCGTTCGCGATACCCTGAGGCGACGTAGATGCTTTCTCAGCTAAAAACGTTTACTCAAACTTAAAAATAGAGCACTAATTAAGTATCATACGGATATGAAACAAGAAACAGAGCCGTTTTGTTCCGTCATGTCTGTGTTAATTTATTCATTCGTGCGCTTCACTCAGGTACCAATTTTTTAACCACTACGTCTTAAGCTGAACGTTAATAATTATCTCAGACGCAGTGGTTTGTGCTGACAGCCCATACAGTCTACGTAGACGAGTGCGCATAATACAAAAAGGCATTGCTAGGCCACACTATCGACAAACTCCGACTGGCTGTGTCGAAGCGTACACAATCTTGTCGAGGTTGTCCAGAGCGTGGGCTTCTGGGAATTGTGAGCTAGCGTATCGGAAGAACTTTGAACACTAGTTGCTTCTGAGCGTGCACGGTCAGGTGTATAGGGCAATGCCAGTAGACTCCAAACTGTGTGCACTTCGGAACTATGTCTTTCTAATAAATCGATCCGATGACACGATGCATGCGAGAATGCGCTTTCATGGAACGTTCAGTTGCGTCGTTCTGCAGCGAATTATACTGAAAAAAAGAAAGAAAAAAAAACTCATCGTTAGTTGTTACTTCATAGTCTGGAGGCTATTCTAGTTCTTTGTTTCATTGCTCAAAATAGTGTTCAACAATAATTGCAAAAGGTCTAACTATCTCCGTGCAATTTCTTAACTACAACATGAGAAGGATGGGTAGTACACAGATTTCCCTGTCTTGCGCTTGCGAAATCAGTCGTTTTTGCGGCAATGTTTAGTTCTATTTTACGGCTTCTGTTTCTGATAAAGGCTTGGGTTGTTTTACAGAAATTGGAATTTGTGAGGCCACACAGCCGGCGCAGTGACGCCACTTGGTCAGCTGGCAGCGACGCCAGGTGAAGGGAACAGGATCGGCCAAGTTGTGTGGTTTCTGCTCTGATTTTCGCTTATATATACAGTGATGTCAGTCGTGACAGCGTGGTAGTAAGCAATTGCTATATTTGTCTTCGTTAACATGCCAAGTGACAGCCATACGCCATCGTCCAACGTGTGGGCTTAACTACTCTTGACTTTATTTGCTATGTCTGCAGGTTTTTGTACGCAGTAGATATACACAAGCAAGCTGTATTGTGGATACCCATAAACGGTACCCTATATAAGTGCAACATCTCGTGGGCTGAATGGCCCCTATCTTTTTTTTTCCTGGTGAATTAATTGAGCACCACGGTGCTTTTGAACACAAAGGACTCGTGATATGACTATTAGGCGCGTTGTAGTTGGTGGCTCCAGATTAATGTTGACTACCTGGGGTACTTTAATGTGCACATAAATCTGAGTCCACGGCAGGCCCGTAGCCAGGAATTTTTTTTTTTGGGGGGGGGGCACTTACTGAAAACCTTACCTGTTTAGGAAAAACACCTATTTTTAATATTTATATTTGGTCAAAACACCTACTTCACCAAAATGTGGGGGGGGGGCTAGGCCCTCCCCCCCCCCCCTGGCTACGGGCCTGGTCCACGGACGACGTTCCATTTCGACCCCACCGAAATGCTGCCACCGTGGCTGGGAATCGAACCCCCATCATCATGTTTAGCAGCGCGACACCTTAGCAGCTAAGCTGGCAGCTAGAGCGGGTATTAAGGATTTGTTGCATCGTAACTGACTTTGATGATTCGTCTAGAACAGTCTATTAGACAGTCTAGGTTAATCTGAAACTACCGTTTTTAGCTATTCAAAGACAGCAGGGTAATCATTGCCATCAGCTTTCCGAGGTGGATCACATGACTAGCTAAAAACTTTAAATTTGGGCCCTTCTTCTTCGCATCACGCCCACTAACACGACGTCACGGTCCCATGGCTTCGGATCAACTGCGGGGAATGCACAACGAAAAATTCGTATACGCTCGAGCCACAAACGTTCGGGCGTCATCGAACATGATACGCGAGGACATGATCTAAGTTCCGCACGCTAAGTTTTCGGCGCAGCCATCTGAACCACCTACGTTACGACCTCACCCACCACCTGAATTACCACGAACCGAGGCTAATTTTCTTTGTCAGTTGCGGAGTTGCGTAGCTTTAACTAAAGAGTGTGTTGGTTTTAACATAGGAATGGCTGGCAGAACCCTGTGTGGCAATCGCCTCAGCCATTAATCTGTCGAAGACGTTATTTGTCATTATTGGAAAAGAAAGTTGGTATAGAGTGAGCCATGTTGGGCTCACTATATATTAACACTCCCACGAAATGCTCACGACCGGGCTATCACGACTCGACGGATAGCCGCTTCGTAACGTCGATGGGTGGGCAATATGGTCGCACACCATAAATTCATATAAATGTTAGTGACTTTCATGCGCTTAATGGACTCTCTTGAACTGCTTGAATACCGCTAAGCTTTCCTCCGAATTTCTTTTTTTGCTTCATTGTTAACTGCCCTTCCTACCTTTTCCTCACTGTTTGTGTGCGTGTGTATCTCTCTCTCTCTCTTCATTCTGCATTACTCCCAACCACTGCAGCATGGGTAACTGAATACTTCACTCTCAGTTAACATCTCCGTCTTTGACATCTCAATTCGCTTGCTCTTCTAAATACGCTGAGATAAACTATTATACGACGAAACAAAATATCATCGAACAAGTGCTTGGACACACGGAAAAAGTAAGTTTCGCCAGATAGGCGTAGCACTGATTGCAAGAGCAGTCCATCGAACAGCCATACGAATATTAGTACTTTTATGAGCCATATATATTGCAGTAAACAATAAAGTATCAGTAAAATAAAGAACATGGATACACACACATTAAAGTACGAATAAACCTCCCTCCATGAGCGCGCACACTCGCTTTCACAACGCTGACATGGTGAACAGTGAAAACACAAGTAAGGAAAAGAATACTGTTACCTCTCGCTTTTCTTCAGATAACTCCAGCTGCAACATTAGCACGCGGAGTACCGGGGGTGTCGGTGGAGACAGCTACCAGCAACCTAGGCTCAATCAAAGTTTGGAAACGCCGCAGAATACTTGCAAAATAGGGCGAGCGCTTCCCCTTTTACGAACTTTGTGCAGCCAGGCTGTCTGGAGGAGTAGGGATGGTAAAATCGATGAAAGATTAATCGATTAATCGATTAAAGGTCCACGATTAATCGATTAATCATAATCGATTTGTGTCTTTCGATTAATCGAATTAATCGATTAAAACTATTCGATTAATCGATTACGGCATCCCCCACTCCAGGGGCGTAGCCAGAAATTTTTTTCGGGGGGGGGGGGGGGGGTCAACCATACTTTATGTATGTTTGTGCGTGCGTTTGTATGTGTGCGTGTATATATACACATGCAAAATTGAAAAATTTCGGGGGGGGTTGAAACCCCCCCCCTTGGCTACGCCCCTGCCCCACTCCCGCCCCCAACCTCACCCCTTGGCCGGAGCGCATGACTGCGAGGCGCGCTATCCTGAGGCGCAGACCCTGAACGCTATCCTTAGACGCAGGAAGTTGCAAAGCCGAATACTACTACTTTTTCTGGTTCTATTTGGGATGCCGTCGATCGCGCACTTCTACGCAATTGCGTTGCACTGGAGTACGATCCGATGAACTAAATGCCTTCTCAGTTCAAGACATACTATAGTATATATAACCCTGTAGTCGATCGCCGCACCAATTTGAATTCCCTTGAGACTTGGCACAGCATGCGAACTGGCCTAGATCATGTGTTTGACGTTGCAATGGAGTATTTGCCAATTCCTGCAACGTCAGTAGCATCCGAGCGCCTTTTTTCGCATGCTGGATGTGTGGCGACCCAAAGGAGGTGTCGGTTGTCGCCCGAGCATCTCGGGCAACTGACATTTCTTCGCTCAGTAGAAAAAAAAAAAAAAACATGTGGTTCGGAGCAGCAACGCCATGAAACAAAACAAGAAAGGGGACTGTTGAGAAAGTAAGCAGCACGTGGATTCGCCAACTTTCAAAAGAGAAGTTTATTCTTTTCTGTAAATTTCATACGTGCCCGCGCATCGTCTTGTAGCTTATTTTGTTCGTGTTTGCTTTTTGCCGCGCTGTTTCATCGTGTTGCCGCATAAACGCATATCTGCCTACATTTGATAAACGAGTAGTTTTCGTCACCTGTAGTGTCAATCGAAACTTTCTTTGTATTTTATTCAACTGTCAGATTTTACTCGATTCTTGTGTAAGTGCTGCATTGTAATATGCGCTGCTTATTTCCTCACTGGTTCTTAGTGCCGTTCTGTTTTACTCTTTAGCAAATAAAAATTTGTTTACCAATGAAAGAGAGAAAGAAAATATATTACAAGGCAGAGAGGGTGGCCTGAGCTAGTACGCCCCTGCCTGCTACTCTGCACCGGGAAAACGCAACGGGGGAAAAAGAGTGATGAAGTACGATGATGGGGAGATGATTAGGTAATCCGTATATATACACTGCAAACGCAATCTAGCCGAATTGGGCGTTTTAAGGGCTACAATCCCCCTTAATACTACCTCCATCTGGACAGTACTACCTTAGGGTGTAATGAGGTGGGTGCAATAAAGTTCTGCGTCCTCAATTTTACTTCGTTAAGAAAATATGTGGAAGAAAGGAGGTAAATTCACTATCTGACGCCATTCGTCGAATGGAGTTAGAGGAACAAAAAACTCCCATCTCATTTCCTCTGGCATGTTTTCTCTTTTTTTTCCGAAGCTTTCCATAATGCCTTCAGTGCTGGCGGGCATGCATGCAGCTGTGCGGGGGAAAGAAGTAAAAGAAAGAGGCGGCATGCTTCAGCACACTAAAAATCCCTTGCACAGATAGCCCAGAGAAAGAGATATACGAGACCCTCCGAACGGCTGGAGAGGAAGCGAGCAAGCCCTTTGGCCTTGGCGGCTGCAGCCTACTCGGCCCGCCCCCGCCAGGTCAAAAGCAAGCCAGACGAGGCGCTACCGAAGTGAAATGGGACAAAGCTTCGCGCCGCATGCGCGCGCGAAGAAAAAAAAAACAGAAAAAAAGAAAGAAACGTGAGGAGAGAGTCGTTCCCGCGGCGGCGCGATCGTCGTAGCTAGGCAAGGCCAGCTAGGCCTTGTCAACACCACTTCTCAAGTGATCAGCTGTGTCGGTCGTGTGTGCGCGTTTTGTGCCTGCAGCCTCACTGTGTTCTCGCCGCTTGATGTGATATGCGTGGTTTGACGACAGTGCGACATGCTGTGCTGCGAGTGGGATAATCGCGACGGCCTGTCGACTCAAGCGAGCGTGCCGCTGTGCATTACCAAGCAGATGATGGGCACCCTGCGTGCTCGGCACATTCAGGAACAAAAATGGTAAGTAATACTGATGTTCTCTCTCTTTGCGAGCCCTTATCGTCGCTTATGCACCTGTAGATGACCTTCTGCACATTGCGTCGCTTGAAAAGTGCAATGAAAAGCAAAAAAAAAAAGAAAGAAAAGAAAGAAAATCGGCATGTCAAGGTTGCGAAATGCCCGCACCATGAGCGTGGCATGTAACCCATGCCGTACATTACACGCATGTCATTCATTGTTTCCATGTTACCAGCTGTCACTTATGTACGCCATACAGTCACGTCACGCTATGCCAATCTTGGTATGATATCAAGTTAGAGAACCGGACGCGAGTGCACCACGCTCCATGCCATAAATGACATACATGTCGTTATTTTCATGTTACTATATGTCATTTATGTTCGTCGCACAATCACGTCACGCTATATCAATTTAGGTGTATGTCAAGCTAGAGAACCGGCCGCGAGCGCACCATGAGCGTGGCGTGTGTACATGACATGCATCTCATTATTTTCATGTTAGCAGCTGTCATTTATGTTGGACGTGCAGTCACACAGCACAATACCAATTTTGGTGTATATGGAGCAGGCGAAACGGCCACTAGCGCCCCCGAGACCATGTTGTCAAAATAACGCCATACATGACAAGCGTGTCATGATTTGCAAGTTAGAAACTCGTTTATGTGCGTCATACACTCTTGTGACGCCATACCTGTTTTGGTAAATATCAAGTTAACGAAACAGTCGCAAGAGAACCAAGAGAGTGACGTGTAAATCATGTCGTTAATGAAATGCATATCATGATTTTCAAGTTAAGACCCATCATTCATGTTCTTCATGCAGTCGTGTCATGCCACACGAATTTTGGCATACATCCCATTAATGAAACACCCACACGAGCTATGAGTCGTAGGCGGCTAGATAGATAGGTAGATAGATCCGTTCAAAGTCGTAGAAGTGTTTAACAAATGCTTCGCATTTAAGTCGTTAAACTCAGATAGCAATGATGCGTGATGCATGTTTTGGAACTTCTGTGAATATCACTCATGCTTCATACGACCAGTCAATCGACCCAGGAGTGCGCCCTGATAAAGTTGTTTGCACGATATAATTTTCTTGCCTGCGATAAAGCATGAATGAGGCATGATGCTTTCAGGGAATGTACATTAGAGCAAAAGGCCACGGTTATCACATTGTCACATGATGGAATGTGCATAAAGGACAACTTTGTTTTCGATTTATTCTTTTCTCCAACTTCATTTGTTTGTTTTAATCCTTCATCATTGTGTCAATTTGCGCACATTGACATGTGACAAGACCGTGCGCTCTCATTTTGCAGCATCTACCTTGGATGCAGTCAACTACCCTGGACATCTTTCTCCCGCCATGCAACTGTGAGAATCCACCGAAGCACAGATTGTCAGGAAGTGAAAAGACTTTTCGGCAACAATTTTGCATTGCGCACTCTGCCCGTCTCCTGAAATAGCATATTAAGGTACATAAGCACTGTACCTTCATACATATGCATCAAGGAACAGTGAAATAGCATATCAAGGTACATTAACATCATTAGCTTGGATTCATTTAGCTAGAACGAATAAATCATGTTAAAGCTATACAATGACGGCCATATCATGTGACAGACATCTGCTAAGTGCAGTGTGTATTGTGAAGCACATGCGTTTTAATTGGTATTGAATGAATGGATAAATGTTTATTCCAGCAAAATACAGGAAATGGGCCTCAAGTGAAAAGCGACAGTGGTAGCTTGAGAAGTGCACAAGGCCCAGTAGAGCAAAAAGAGAGACAGAGCAGCAGAAACGTGTGCACGTTCAAAGGCAAAGCAGAAGAAACGTGCACATTCAAAGGCAAAACACCTACGCAATCTGCAAAGTGACAAAATCAAAAAGGGTGAACATTTACGCTAGTGAAAACAATCAAAATCAGAAAACAGTGAAAACAGAAAACAAGGAACGGCCATTCAACGGCATGGAAGGAATGCAACTTCATTGGTCACGTATCAACGGTGGAATTTGCCAAGGTTACATGTGCATATTCTTAGCCATTATGAGATGTGCAAGGCTAATTTAATCGCATTGATATAAGTCAGCTGTTGAGTCTGTTGAACCAGATTGTTGAATCATCTTGTTTATTCCATCTCGTTAATTTGCTGTTTTGCATTATGTTGCCATAGTTTTCAAGGTCAATACATAGTATCATGACTGTTGACACAATTTGACAAGGTGAAAGCGCTGTTATTGTGCCCAGGCCTTAGTTTATCCTCACTAGAAGTGCGCTGTTTATTTTTGCCATGGTTCAGTGCCAAGTTGCCCAATCTTCACTCCTAAACAGAGTAGGTGCAGTTAATGAAGACCTTGCTAACATTCACAACCCTTTTAAAGTGTACTTATAGTGATAACTTTACTGACATCAAAAACTACCCACATAATGGTAAACATGGCAAGAGTACACTTCTGATGGTGTTTCGCATTTTTTTTACATCCGTTTGTTTTCGCCCTGTGCACACGAAGTGAAACGCTCACAAGGAAGTACTTAGCAGCATCTCAATTTTGTATTTATTTCGTGTTTTGACAAAATGTCTGCAATAAGGATAGTCAAGTGCGAATCTTCGGTAAGACATTCATTTTTATGTATACAGAAATCTTAGTGGACTTCTTTTTTGTGTAATTTTCAGGAATACACTTCTGGCAAAGCAGCAAGTGTTGCTTGCCCACCAGTCTGTGTTCAAGTCAAGTGTATTGTGACCATGAGTGTCGGCAGGATTTTGTCTTGGGGTGCAAGGTGGCGTAACGTGTCGGCCTGGTGAGCAGGAGAGCATTGGTGTAGCTTGGGTGGGGTCAAGTGCTGGTGTGTCTTGATGGCGGCAGGTGCCCTTTGTGCAAACCCCTGCCGACACCCATGATTGTGGGAACACCCTGATGTGCCTCATTTACACTATGTCGAACAGCTCGTACATCTTACCACATTTAGGCCAACACTGGTATTGATGCAGTGTTATGCGCAATACTGCATGCAACCTTTCTGATATCGTGTGCATTTGAAAATTTCGCATTGTTTAAAAAGACGCTGAGTGGACCCAGTGTTATTCAGCAAACATAAGTCTTAACAGGGGCAGTTGGGCGAGTTGGTGTATATTCATAGTTAAAGAGGGGGGTGCAAAAAAAATCACAGCACAGAGAAATGAAGGGGACAGGATGACGCGCTACTAGCAACTGAAGTTTAATCGAAACGACAGAAAGATGTAAACACACAGTACGAAAAAATTACAAAACAATCACACATCCATAGAGGAATGAAGGGGGCAAACAGGACAGTACGCTACTAGTAACTGAAGTGTAATCAAAACCACAGAAAGATATAAACACGCATGACTAAAAAAGCGAAGCACATGTTCAACTTCAGTTGTTAGTAGTGTGTCGTTCCGTCCCCTTTGTTGCTATGTGTTCTGATTTCGTTTTCACGTTTTCCTTGCCTATGAACTGAACTCCTGACTGTTTCACAGTCTCTATATATGTGTGGTCAATTTTTATTCATCCTCATGGCATATCAAGTCCTAGGATCCAGTGTGCAAAGCGACCAGTCACTATTTACAGGAATTTTTGTATTTAGTGCCTGTGATAGCCTAATTGCAAGTTGACGTTGCCGCCATGGTGCTTGGATTATTTTCAATGTGGTAATTATGTGTAAGCCATCAAGTGAGGAATTAAGGATGATCTTTTGAGTTACAGATGGCACTAGCTGGCATAAAAACATAGAAGCATGGCTGTACTTGTTATGCATATTAGAAGTATTGGTACATTGCAGTCATGTGATTATGCCGACAAGTTCCCAAGCACACTTCCAGAAATTTACGATGGCTTCCGGGTATCTGTGAGTAAATATGTACAGCAACATATGAAGGCAACCTTGTAATTTTGTGGGCATTGCTGAATGCTTTTATGCACCTTGGTAAGTGGACCTACAGTAAACACCACAGGTCTATTTTGGGCTTTTTTGTAGGAAACTCTACTCCAAAATCATGTGCGACATGTTTTGATGCCATAGGGCAAACTAATACAATAAAAAACTGTACAACTGCCTGTCTACACGGTTTCATATTTCCCAAAAGTGATGCTAGCCTTATTGTACTAATTAGTTGCCTTCGTGTGTAGGCTGACACCAAGTTCCTTGGGTAGCTTATTTTTTTGGATTATACTTACATACTGGCACGGTGAAGTGCACACGTTAGTGCGCATCATGATGAGATTTTACACCCTACTTTCGTATTGCTTTACTGCTGTGAATTATGTATAGTGCTTAGGCTGTACTGTATATGTTGTTCCACGTGTTCAGTTTTGGGAGTAGGTTCTGTGCACGACGATGGAAATATATACCTATATCCTTACATTGACACGAGAACTGCTGCTGTTTTGATTCCAATAAATTTTGCAACCACTGGTTCTTGTATCAGTTGAAGTATGACTACTTGTCGTGCATGCAAATTGAAGAAATGAATTTGTGCTTGCAAAACAAATTGCTGAAACACTGCCTGCTCAATGTAACTGCTTGTGTTTTATTACCAAACACATTGAACAGATGATTCACAGATTATGACACGTTGTAGAAGATAGGCAACAGAAAGACAAAGTCATCACTGTGTTCTAACGTAGATTGGGTGATCTTTTATCAATAGTAGCATAATTGAAGGTTGCTGTTGTATAAATAAAGTTTAACGTAGTGTGCAGGTGGACGAGGGAGTGCACATATGATAGTTTTTCCAGTTTTCTGCATATTTGCTACAGTCCTCGTGTTTCTGTGTTACGATTGTGAAATTCTGAATTGCAAACAAGCCAACCTCTCTGCTGCTGTGGTCAAGTCATTCAACAGAACCATATTTTCTCAAGAACAGCTGTTCCATTGAGGTAGAGGGTAATGCTTTTTTTTAATGGGTACTGCATCATCTGTCTGAGGGAAGGGCGAAGTACACATGGACGTTCACAAGAGAGAAGTGCAAGTACATTAACTTTTTTGTTTTGTGGGAGACCTGTCACTGGTAAACTGGGGTGGTTGACTTTGACCTTGGGGCACGCGTTGGGCATTCGCTTTAACGCGGTGGCGTGATGCTTACCAATAAAAGCTAATTAGTAAGAAATGTAGGTAGTATCCGAGTATGAAAGCAAACAAATACTGAATATGTGTTATAGAGAATCACTGAATGCCGTGCTAAAGCGTGCATTGCGAATAAGCGCTAATTGCGGAAACAGATAAGCGTTCAGCTGCTCAGAAGGCGCTGCTCGCGGCTGTACGCGCGCATTCAACGCACTTTATGTAGGCGCGTTACAATGTCCTTGTAACTCTGGAATTTTCTGCGTGTGTAATTTTCATATGCGAACGCAGGCGGTCCGCGCTAAAGGGTGCATTGCGAATAAGCGCCAATTGCGGAAACAGATTTTTGTTCAGCTGCTCAGAGCGCGCTGCTGCCCCTGCGTGCAGCTCGCCGCAGTACGCGCGCATTAAATGCACTTAATGTAGGCGCGTTACAATGTTCCTCTAAGTCGGGCCTCTGCGTGTGTAACTTTCATATGAGAACGCAGGCGGTCTTCGAACCGCTCATAACACGCTGCCGCATCTGGACGCGCGCAGTTCGCGGCTGCAGAAATAATGAAAATTGCTCCACAGCATACGCTCATGGAATGCACATACGTTCGCTCATCTGAAGATACCTTTGTCACGCTGGTATTCACGAATTTAGCGCGAGCGAAGAGGGCACACGTTTATAATTTTTCTAGCGGCACGACACGGTGAACCGGAGAATTCGGAGCCGAGGGTGTTTACGTCGATCGGCTCCACCCCACAAATTATGTATTGACCTTCCGCAAGAGCAAACACATGCCGATGGTACAAGAACAGAAGTTCGAAGTTGTGCCGACGGGTTACCAGCCGCTTTGTACATACATTGGTACATATATAAGCCCACGAAAAAAATACGCTTGCAAGTGGTGGCGCTGTGGTGTAATGGTTATAGTGCTTGCTTTGAGTGCGTGTGGTCGCGAGTTCGATTCCTGTGTCGTGCGTACTTGTACGCAAATGTCATGATTGTGCATAAATACTTTGATGTCCATTTTCTATTATGTCCTAGTGATGAATAGTAGCGGAAATTGGCCGGTAAACGTAATATACTGCCTAAAATATACTTTTTTTTTTCATTTCGCGACCGCTCTACGGCCTCGTATAAAAGGAGGCTTTAACAGCTCTCAAAAGAAGCAGAAAAACTCTCAATGCGCTCTGTTCAAGCCCCCAAAATGGCTTACATAAAAACACCAACTTTACCTCCAAAAGGAGGCTTTAAAAGCTCTCAAAAGAACCAGAAAAACTTCCAATGCGCTCCGTTCAAGCCCTCGAAATGAGTTCAATAAAAACACAAATTTACCTCCTTAGTTCCGTCTAATCACTCCCTTAAAGGATGTAAATAAAACCTCATTTTGAACCTCCTTTTGAAGGGGGTTTTGCGTAGTACCTTTTAGATGCACGTTATGCGTCGAGCCCGAAACTCCCTAAAAGGCTCAAACCCGTTTGCAGTGTAATAAGACACGTTTGCTAGCTTAAAAAGGAGAAGGACGCTAGTAACGATCTTTTATTATGCTGTATACCAACTAGCCCAACTGTCCGTCTTATAGGGTATATATACCATTTTCATAATTGTTGAGCTAACTTTCCTACGATGCAGTTAGCCCAACTAATGGCAGCTAGTCACTTCTTCAAACAGAGTGTTCAAGCGCGGTTTGCTTGCGCTGGGACGCGGAAAGTGTAGACTCGGCTCTCTTGACACGAACACGCATAATAGACAAACGCCAGCACGCGCAACTACGACCTCGTCTCCACTTGAAGCACGAACGTTGCTGCCATTAGTTGAGAGAAAATGTAGCGCAGGAATGCGCACTCGCGAATTGTGAAATGGGTCTTATAAACTCTTTATGTAATCCGCAACTTTACGCGTCGGTTTACCGAACGTCTAGCATCCAGTGCATTACTATTGAAGAAGTGACCTTGAAGCACTTAGTAATACTGCATGGTCGCGTATTTAGGGAGAAATACAGCTTTCAGCTAGAGGCCCCCGTCTTCTCCTGTGACAAGAAAGGAGAGTCGCGCAATTTATGTTGTAATGCCTGGTACACTAGATAGCGCTCCCAGTTCAGGATGTACGCACGATTTAAAATGTGTGAGTGGCGCCGTGTTACGGCAAAGATCAGGTGAAACCTGCGGAGTATACTGGCGAAGCTGCTGTTTTTTCTAGCCGGGAGGCAGAAACTCATGTCACTCTATTTCCCGCAATATTAATGAGAACTAACAGACAATAACGCCAAGGGAAGTATGGAGGATGTTATTTGTAATAATTGGGATATCAATGTGAAGAAAGTAAAGTGGACGAAAGATAACTTGCCACCGGCAGAGACCGAACTTGCGACCTTCAAATAACGCGTCCGATGCTCTACCACTGAGCTACGGCGACGGTCATCCCCCCGTCCACTTCATAGGGTACACATGTGCATTTAAACCTAGGAGTGTTAGTCAGCGCCGATCACAGCCATGGCGGCGAGTGTGGAACACTCTTTTTCTGCCTTTTGGCGTCACGTAGCAAGTGACCTTTTTTTGCGAGCTGGCAGCTGACCAATAATCCCTCGCATACTACCTGAAGACACCAAGTCTGCCAGAACGAGACCCTCGCTATGAATGAAGGAAAGAAGGTGACTTTTAGGGGTTCGTTTTTCTTTGTCATACACCCTTAACATCCCCTATACTTTCCTCAGCATTATTGTCTGTTAGTTCTAATTAATATTGTGTCTAACAAAGAAAAACAAGCCTCAAAAAGTAATCTTCTTTCCTTCATTCATAGCGAGGGTCTCGTTCTCGCAGACTTGATGCCTTCAGCTAGTATGCGAGGGATTATTGGTCAGCTGCCAGCTCGTAATAAGCTCACTTGCTACGTGACGCCAAAAGGCAGAAAAAGAGTGTTCCACACTCGCCGCCGTGGCTGTGTTCGGCGCTAACACTACTAAATTTAAAAATGCACACGTATGCCCTATGAAGCTGACGGGGGGGGGGGGGGTGACCGCTGCCGTAGCTCAGTGGTAGAGCATCGGACGCGTTATTCGAAGGTCGCAGGTTCGGTCCCTTCCGGCGACAAGTTATCTTTCCGTCCAGTTTACTTTCTTCAGATTTATATCCCAATTATTACAAATAACACCCCTATACTTTTTCTTGGCAATATTGTCTGTTAGTTCTAATTATTATTGTGTCTAACGAAGAAAAACGAGCCCCTAAATGCCATCTTCTTTCCTTCTATTTGCAGCAGTTGCCTGTACGGATGGTCTGTTTGAGGCCAGTATATTTCTGTGTAATCTCTGCATAGGTGAACTCAAGAAAAAGATCGCGTCAGTCCGAAATTATAGTATTATGTAGGGCTTCCACAATATCTAACCGACAAACCGAGAAAAGATGCCTTGCTTACTAGAGCGAGCGTCTTATTTAATTTCTCCTCGTCTCTCTTTTACCTTTCTCGGGATTTCCTCACCCTCCGCCACACTGCATGTTTCAACTGCGACTTTCCAACCAGTGTGGTCCCCGAACGCGCCTCCGGTTTCGATGAGCTCGAGTAGGCAGGCTTCGAGAAAATACGACCTGCTGCCGAATAGTCCAGGGATGATGGCCACAGATTCTTGAATCCGCGACATCAACCAACGACGACGGGCCCCTTGTGTCCAGTGTGCGAAAGTGTGAATTTTAGCACACTGGACACAAGGGGCCCGTCGTCGGCACTTTCGAAAGCGGGAATTTTGGATCGTCAACGCGTCTAATAAAAAGATTTGGGCCCATATTAAACACGAACGATGCCTCTCAAACAAAGAGATATCGGTTTTAAAGCACCCATTAAAAATGTCGATTAATCGATTAATCGATTAAAAGATTCCACCGAAAGCAATTAATCGATTAAAGGCTAAATCGATTAACGATTAACGATTAATCGATTAAAAATTTTAATCGACCATCCCTATGGAGGAGGAGACGCACGCTTCACCTACAGCCCTTTCTGTAGCGCTACGCTACAGAAAGTGCTGCAGAAAGGGTTGCGTCAGTGCGCACGCTGCGTTCCACTGGCCTGATTTCGTGCTACGGTCAACATTTCTGTGCAAGCTGAACGATAAGAAAATGCATAGCCCCGAGGTTCTTCCGCCCACCTAAGAAAGTAGGCAGTTTAAAGTTGCGTAGAACTATTTCGCAGCGTCTACGCTTATAAAACATACTGGACATTTTACAATCAATTTGTCGATTGCGATCGCCGGATTGCTGTGCGACGTGCGTCACATGTTAGTGTCTCCGCAGCTCTTCTATAAACACAGCACGCCTTAGACTCCTCTTTCGTCACTTGCAACCCGTGCTGCACTAGATTTGGATACACCGCTTTTCACCTAGATGGTAGGTAAGGGGAACGTGGCCTTTCTGCCGCTTTCTTCCTGACCGGAAGCATTCAGGTGAAATACAGAACCTTAATTCCAGTAAGCGTGGTGCTCTCTGTCACTAACAAAATGGTTTAGGAAGGTGACTATTCATAAAGTGACGGCACACTAACCTGCAATACAAAATGAATACGAGAGGCTCTGGAGTATAAAGAGAGGCAAACGTATATATTATCTGCCCTAAGCTTGGAAGCCACGTTGCGTCAACAAGCAGCATTCTGCAACCCTTAGTTCAAGAACCAGATAAGAGGATGGCAGTCGTCACCTTTTGCCTCTTAGTCGACTTCCTGCATATCAAATGGGCGGCAGCCCAACTATAGAAAGTGCTTACGCCAGGAGCGCTGCCTACGTTGCCCCCGCGGCAGTTTCAAAGGCGCGTCTTATCTTCTCTCTGAGATGCATGCGCTGAAAGGAAGAAATGCATCTCTGTTCACACGAATAATGATTCTCAGTCAGGGTATTGCATTGCAGCCTTCGGTGCTCAAACAGAACTGTGGAATAAGTGAATGGCAACCCTAAAGGTCACTCTGCACTTCCTGCCTAACAGGTCAGAAATTACGCAACGCTCGGCATTTACCGTGGACACCGTATTCCTTTTAGTATAGCACAGAAAAGGAACGAGAAATTATCTTAACCTAAGGGCACTGCCGGGAGCATCAAATACACAGAGGCGCATGCTACATTATTCAGAAGCAGGAAAAACCGTAGTGACTATTTGGTTTACGTTGGCATTAGACCCCTGAGCAGGAATATGGTCATATATTCGATTCATGACCGCGACGGGCCTGCCATCTGGTTGGGACGGATACACAGCTAGGGCTCAGGGTTTACGTGAAAGAAACCACTGGGCCCCCTAATCTTTCTTGAGCCTTAACTAGGGTGCCTTTCAGTGACCTATGTTACAGGCCACGTTAAAACTTCAACGCGCCATGTGATGCCGTTTCGCTGTAGAAACAAAAATTCACGGAGGCAATAAATGACGTCCAGACGAACGATAGATTGCGTCGTAGCCATGTTTACGCAAAAACCATCAAGGAAAGTTCATCGTAGCTCTGGCTCTACATTGAGATTTTGAAGCAAAACGTTTAAAGATTTCTCCACTCGAGGAGCATTTCGAAGGTAATTTCTAAAATGGAAAACGAATTTTAAAATGACCCTGCAGCACTTTTTCAGCATGGTCAGTCAACGCTGCCGATCTGTAGTCCAGAGGTTCCCGAGAACACGCGAGCCAAACATTATAGCGCAGCACGCGGCCTGGGATTTTCGATAAATTCTCAAAGTCGGCTCAAAATCGCTTGCACTTCTCTCGATAAATGATGCTAATTACTCAAAGTCACTGCGTCACTGACTCAAGGTCCACGCCATTGGCTGATTTGAACATGGCGCGCTTGGTAGTTAGTGCGGCCGCCGCGGGAATCATTTCAATCGAAATACCATTGAGGACATTATTCGTAAACAATATTTTCTGTTCAGCACTTAGCAATAAAATTTTCATTGACTCATGTCTATCGAAATACCATTCAGGACATAATACGTAAACAATATTTCTCTTGAGCACATTGCAATAAAAATTTCATTGAGGCAATTATTTTGAAATACAACTGAGGAAATATTTCATCAACAGTATTTCTGTTGAGTAGTTTGCAATAAACATGTCATTAACGCAGTTATGTCGAAATACCATCGAGGCATTATTCACTGCCGATGGAACTGTCGTGCGTCTTAAAGTAGTTCACGCACCATTAACCCCTGCTAATCCGCATTTATTTCACTTGATCATCCGCATTTATTTCACTTGATATTTCAATGATCAATGCCTCATAAATTTTAATACCGTAAGTCAGTCCAACACCCCCCCCCCACACACACACACACACGCGCGCGCACACACACGCACGCACGCGCAGATACACACATGCGCTTGTGCTCTGGTCAAAGTTCCGACTCTGACGAAGGCTCTGCCCCGGCCAAAACGTTCACAAACCAGTATAATGCACGCAATGTTGGTAAGTACGCGCTTTCATTTCTCGAACCATATGTGCACCGGACCTTCAGAACTTCCTCGCAGCCTTACCTTTGAAACTCCACGTTTCTTTTGTGAACAGTCTTCACGGTTCTCTCTTCTTGACCGATCCTTTATTGTGAAACCTGTACCTCCCGCAACGACTGAAAAATGAAGATGGGTTGGGTGCGCAGGCAGGGGTTTGAAAGTTCGCAAACTGTCTGTGGGGGGTGCAAAGGTGCAAAGCTGAAAATTTTTGGGTATATTGAACAGCCCCTCTCCTTGATACGCCCCCCCCCCACCCCTCCACCGCTTGGTTACACTGATGGTGTGCGTGTCGTTCGTTTTCATCGTTATTTACCACTAATGTCATATTTACCCATCCGAGAACAGTTTTTGTATATGCGCGGGTCCTTTGACTCTGACTCTCCTGTGATCAAAGATGCTATTAAAACGCATCAAAAACTTTTACATTTTGTGTTGTATTTATATATCACACTTTTAACGGACACAGTAACTCACAAAAGAAACTAAAATCACTGCAAGAACTGTATGGCCTTTCCGCCTTCGTTTCTCCAATGCCAATGACAACGTATTTCGTGGAATACTAACTACAAAGCTCAACGTCCAAACAGGATAACGGCCACGCTGAACATAGGAAAACCGCTCTTTTGCAAGATATAAATAGCAGAATTCAGTGCAGTATTTTTGTTTCTGTTACCATTCAGTATACACTGTACGTTGA
Source organism: Rhipicephalus sanguineus (assembly GCF_013339695.2). Lineage (NCBI taxonomy): Eukaryota > Metazoa > Arthropoda > Arachnida > Ixodida > Ixodidae > Rhipicephalus > Rhipicephalus sanguineus. The sequence goes on from NC_051176.1 coordinate 98,374,569, forward strand.
CTTTCTTTTCGAATATAAACGAACTCGCCCAGAAACGAAGTGTGTTAAATTATATTTTGCCGATTAGCTGTCGCCCTTCAAAAAATAAGTATTTTCTCCTGCTTCTATTACGACGACGTGCAATGTACGTTTAAATAGTGTTTAAATGGGCAATTTCAAATTGATAGTAACTTGCTTACCTGCCACACTTAGAATATATCAGCTAAGGTTCACAAAGTACATCAATAAGGAAGAAGCTGCAGCTGAATAAGGGCGAGGTATTGATGGCGACATTGGTTCGTTGCTGAATACGAAGAGGTATTAACTAGTAGCGCGAACACTTGCTGTCAAAAGCCGCCGGTGTTCCGGTGCTAGCTCGTTGGTCCTACTGCTGTCGCGGGGTAGTATTCGCGCACACGGCAGCCTAACGTTACTACAAATATTTGCATTGTGTCGCCAGGTGACCGAGAGGCTTCAACTGGCAAAAAATTGGCCGCGTATCTGCGTGCTCCGCTGCAAGTGCCGTGTAAAGACGATAGAGGAAGTGCTGCGTCTACGCTGCGTCACAGCCATATATATACCCTTCGGGAGAGTTCGGCGATTGTTTGATCTCGCCGCTCTCCGAGCTCCGCCCGAGCGCCGCCCTCTTCTCGTGAACCCTCTCTCCTCGCCGGCGGCGGCGGGCGGCAGTGGCGACAGCGCGGCGCTGAGTCCGCCGCAGCCGCGACGGAGAGACGCTGGCGCCCGGCGCGCCGATCGCTGAGGAGCGCGCGTAGGTTACGAAGCTCTTGTGCGAAGCCGCGCGTATTCATGGCGACTGCTCCTCGCATTCAAGCGTGAATTTGTTGCGTGCGATGGGCTGCTGTTGCGCGGTTGGCTGTTCAAACAGCAGCGCGCAGGGTTTCCGCCTTTTTAGGTTTCCGAAGGAAAAGAAGCGACGACGCCTTTGGATCAGAAGCATCAGACGCAGTAAATGGACCCCGACCGACCGCTCCGTGTTATGCGAGTTACGTAGTTGAGTATTTCGCTTGAACATTGCTGGCGTTGTAAGCAGTGTACCATTAACACAAACTTATTATTCGTTGTGCAAAGAAGCGCTTTCAGGCGCACGTACTTTAAAAATAATTATATCACGCTGAAAGAAGGAGTTTTATGGTTCGCGTTCGAACGCTTGGGCAGGTTGAAATATTGCAGCGATCACGCTATAAGTGTCAGGCGTGATCTGTTGCGTTTACGTAATTTATCGTGCGTTCTGAGAACGAGCTTGGGATGTTACCGTGATGTAGTGAGGGGAAGATTTTTTTCGATATCGCAGGTTAGTGCCGCCGCGCGTCAGCTTCGGCGGTTACCTGGCATGTGCTGTACGTTATGTGGTCTGCGTTTCTGTGGCTGTCAGCCTGTGGTGTCATTTACCGCTGTGCTGCCGCTTGTGTACATGCTACCAGTTTCACGTTTAATTCGCGCATGTAAATTAATCCGCGCCTCTGTGCTAAGCGAATGTATATTGCGCTTTTTAGTCATGCACGTATAGTGCGCGATGTCTGTGCTTGTGCAGGAAGCTCTTCCACTATAGCAAGGGGCCCTTATGTGCTCGATGAAATTTCTTGATTAGGAAGTATAGAGCGCGAAGAAGTTGAGCAGAAAAATGATTTTGTAAAGTAAACCGACAGGATGTCCGCTATCAGGCTAGCTGAACGAGGTATTGTTTTCATTTAACACGCGCCTACTGGTGGCCTTGCACCTGCTCTGACGAAAACCTTAGATGCCTCCTCAAACGCGAAAATTGACCGCCGGCGTCCGCGGCGTCGGCGGCGTCAACACGAGGGATGTCAAAAATCATCACGTAATGACGTGACCATACGACCAAAGATTGTGATGTCATCATGACGTCGAATAACGTGACTTCACGCGATGACGTCAGCACATGACCAGATGTGGTAAAGATTGCAGTGCCTCCGATCTTGGAGGCAGTGCAAAACAAAGTTAGGTCACAAAGCTTTCGAGGGGGGGGGGGGGGCGTGAGGAACAATACATCAACTGAAGAAAACGAAGACGCACCAGGAGCGTGGCGTCTAAATCATGCCCTACATGACATGCGCGTCATGATTGTCATTAAATCCTGTTATTTATGTTGGTCAGACAGTCACGTCGCGCAATACCAATTTTGGTGTATATCAAGCCAGCGAAATGGCCGCCAGCGCACCATAAGCGTGGCAGGTAAGTTACGCTGTACATAACATGCGTGTCATGATTTTCATGTTAACACCTCTTATATATGCTCGTCACAGAGTCACATAACGCAATACCAATTTTGGTGTATATCAAGCCAGCGAAATGGCCGCCAGCGCACTATAAGCGTGGCAGGTAAGTTACGCTGTACATAACATGCGTGTCATGATTTTCATGTTAACACCTCTTATATATGCTCGTCACAGAGTCACATAACGCAATACCAATTTTAGTGTATATCGATCTGGCGGAACGGCCACCGTCGCACCATGAACGTGGCACGTAAGTCATGCTGTGGATGACAAGCGTGTCATGATATTCACATTAACACCCGTTTTTATGTTCGTCACACAGTCATGTCACGCACTACCAATTTTGGTGTATATCAAGCTAGCGAAACGGCCGCGAGCGCACCATGAGCGTGACATGTAATCATGTTATACATGACACGTGTGTCATGATTTTCATAATAACTCCTGTTATTTATGTTCGAAATACACTGTTGTCAAGCCATACCAATTTTGGTATATATCAAATTAACGAAACGGCTGCAAGAGCACGAAGACTGTGGCATGTAAATCATGCTGCACATGACATGCATGTCATGATTTTCATGTTATGACCAATCATTTATGTTTGTCATGCAGTCACGGTATGCCATACCAAATTTGGTATACACCCCATGAACGAAACGGCCAGGAGAGCACAAATTCGTAGGCGGCTAGATAGATAGACAGACAGATAGATACGCTCAAAGTAGCAGAAGTTTGCTAAGAAATGCTTCGCATTAAAAAAAAAACAAGATAGACGCAAACCCACAGATCTTCATAACTCGAAAAGTCACCGATGATCACGATACTCCCTCATGCAAATTCTGAGCGCAACTTTGTGTTGAGGCAACGCGAACTGTGTTAGAATTTCTGGCTATCCGCATTGGCAGATTCGTTACATATTGCCACAGAAACTGCCAGTGCTCGAGTGCTACGCACGCCACTCTGTGCATTGCAGGCGTCATCGACATCCCCGTCACGACAAGCGAGGCAGTAGCAGCGCACCCACCAGCCCTGCATGCGCACGAGCTCCGAGCGAAGGGCGAGCACGCATGACGGAGGAAGAAAGCGATGTTAGAGGCCAGTGGCTCGTGATATCGACAGAATCCACGTTCGCTGTCTTTCGTCCTCGTTCGCTCTATCGGTTACTCCGACGGCGGCAACGGTGATGCCGAAGAACGCAGGAAAACACGCCTGAGCTGCGCTCTAATGGCTCAGTCACACTAGGGAATCCGCCGGCCACAGCGACCGGAATTCGCGTGCCGCCGAAATTCCGCATTGTTCACACTACTAACCAACCACACCGCCGAAACTTTGGGCGCCTAGTTGTCATCGTTCTTACGCGCGAAGTAACGCTGGCATCGACGCGCTCGTTGTGTTCGCGTTTCGTTATGGCGAAGCGCATAAGCAGGAGCAGGGTCGTCGAACTGCTGGGCCTGCTGGAAAGCAACTTTCTGGCGATGTCTGACGAGGAGAAACATGCATTCGCCGAACAAGAAACGACGCAAGCAGTTGTGGTTGGTTCGCAAGACATGAGATTTGATTTGAGAGTTGATTTGACATGAGAGTTGATTTGCAAGACATGAGAAGCTTGGTCGAGCCGAGATAATGCTACCCGTTCTGCGAGATCGCGATGGTGTATTCAAAGGATGCTAATCGCGACAGCACTTGGCAGTTGTCACGAACTACAGGATGATTACGAAAGACTTCGCTGTCGCTACGGGCTTCGACGACTGCGATATCACAAGAACGCCACCATTTTTCGAATGTTCGACTCGCGTTCCGATTGGTTCGCGGCGAGGGAATCTGGCGGCAGCTGCCTCAAAAATCGGTCCTCGACCGATCGGCGCGGGAAGGGCTTTTCCGGCGGATATCGATGCCGCCGAAGCGGATTCTGCGCGCTCTCGCCGCCGAATGTCTCAGTGTGAACGCGCCATAAAAGCAGAGCGCGTATCGTAGAACGTCGTGGACTCGAATCGGCGTGCGCAACTCAGTTTCACGATGATTTGGAGACGTCTAATCCACACCATACTCTTCATTAAATTTGTATAACAGTGTTCTTGCACAATTTCGCTTTCGCAATTTGTTTAGGAGCGCTAGATTTCACGAATAAACAGCGCGTACATATCCTCAGCCGTGCGCCCGTCGCGCGGAAAGACTATATATGGCGGACGCCCCCGGAGCGGAGGCGTGGCGGTGACGTGAACAGCGTCATCGCCGCGCCGCGCCGCGACGTCACTGCCCCGCCCATTCGCCAGACTCTCCCCATCGACGGCTCTGCGCTGCGTGAGATATGGACGCCATCTGGCAATACATCGGGAAACATGAGCTTGTGCAGAGGGTTTCCTTCCTCCGTGGCAGAGGGCGTTCGTCGGCGCGCATAGCCTGGCATTTTCAGCGCAGCCGCAAAATCAGCGCAGCCACAGCCGCAGCTTAAGACACTAGGGTTTTTAGAATTATGTATCTATGTATTTTCTATTAAAAGAACACATCACCTAATACTTACCTAGTGATGTTGCGCCTCAGATATGTGTAATATTTACTTTTTGATCGACAACGTTCACAAGTATGAACAACCGCACCAGTTCAAGATGGGTGGGCGGTAAGCAAGTGGTTCAACTCTGGCCGGGTGGCTGAATCGGGTGACAGACAGACAAACAGAAGGGCAGACATACAGACCGAAATTTCTGCGTTTAAGTTCCTAAGAAAGACTATCGTCTTTAAAAACACGCCAAGCAAGGAAGCTTACATTGTTTATTGGGAATCGTGAGTGTAGCAGTATACATATAAACAAGCAGCACTGTCAGTCACACAGTTAAAAAGTACATACAAAAAAAGGCAGAACCAGCCATCTGTTCAATAAAATTACCAGCTGAAATTGATCAACTTTGTCTCTTCGCTCGTTCAGCATACCTCTTATAGTAAGCAGAGCGAAGCGTCAGACAACGATATTTACGATGGGCGATCCTTGCACAGTATTTGCGTACAGTGCCGCCCGCCGTCTTTTTCACTACACATGCATGTTTGACGATTTGAGCTGTAATAAACGAACAGCATCGGAACTGGTCTCAGAAGATGCAGTGTCAGTAAGCTTAGCCTGAGCCGCAAGGTGTTATTTTGACAACACAATGAACCGCTGAACGAGAGCCAATCAGTTCAAACCGGAGAACGCGCAGGCGCAGTGACGTTCAGGCTGGTTCAGACTCGTTGAAAAGCTCTCTGCGCTCGCTGCGAACCAAGTGTTTGTTTCGCGCATGTATTTTTACGGTGTTTATCAATATTACGTTGAATGGACACGTACTACTTACATCGCGTGTCGGGACGTTCGGGTCGTTGTTTGACATGTAATCGACGGCGGCGATGCGTCACCGTGGCACCAACCAACGGACGCGCAGCTTTGTCTGAACAACGTCGCAAGGGCGGGCCTTTTGACGAGACAGTTGCCGCAGCGGATACCACACCTCGGTAAGTTCAAGAATGTTGCCAAATCGCGTTACTGAGTTACCTTAGTGCATGATGACTTTTATGCAGGTAAGAGTGCCCGGGCGGGCGGTGAGTTTCCACAGCAGGGATGCTGCGCTAGAGAAAGGTCTGATACGAAAGTATGCATTGTGCTAGTATCTCTGCTTTCTGTGCTCTTCGTTATACTTTTCTACTGAGCGGTTGCCGTGTGCGTCGATTGCAGCTGAAAACAAGCTAAAAAAATTGCACCATCTCCCGCTAAAGGGGACTATGAGGTGATGCGAAGCCGGAGCACTTGCACGATCGCGTTTCGTTGGCGTTCGCTGGGCATGCTACCGACCTCGCGTCGTGGAACGCGAAGAGGAACACTACGCGCGTCGGGTCTTCCCTCTAGCCTGGCCGTTAATTCTCACAGGGCGTGCGGGGAACGTGGTCGACAGACGCGTGAGAGAGAGGCAGCGTAGGAGAGGAGAGAGAGGGGGAGGGGACGCGCATGCGCTGGCCCTCATCGCGGCGCTGCGCAGGAGAGAATTTCGGCATGTCGAGGCCACATTTCAGAGGAGGCAACCGAGGCAAGCGCTGGACTGGACGCGCGCAGCGCTCTAACACTTGAAGGAGAGGACACTAGAGGAGGAGAGTAGCGTATGCGCCTTGAGAGCAGAAGCGAGAACGCAGGAGAACCGCAAGCAGGTGCTGGTAGAGAAGTGGAGAGAGTAACGCGCAGCTGTGGGAGAGTGGGAAGGAGGAGAGTTGCGCATGCGTAGTGTGAGTGCGGACTACTACGTCGCGTGCGGATTATCACGCCGCGTGACATAACCCCGAGCAAGAGATACTTCGCATCTAAAATGCGCGTTCCATTACGAGATCCTGTGCTCCTCTCACGCAAGCCTTCTGTTGATGAGCCGTTATACCTTGGCTGCGCGTGATCGTCGCTTGGAGCTTCTTGCACTGTGACTTGTCGCCGTAAAAGTGGGTCCGCTTTTAAACATACTCGTCGTTCTACACCCTTCCTATGGTGGAAATGCAATTGAAGTTATGGGTCCTAAGCATAGGTGTAATGAACTAACTTGCAAAGCTAGACGGGGACGCCGATAGAAAGACAATGCTTTCTCATGCATAGTCTATACTGCTCAGAGCATATGTCTCTGGTTGCGTCGCCATCTACCGTGCTACGTCGTTTTTGCAAGTAATTAGCACAATTGCCTTGTGAATAGTATAATAATCTGGCTGCGCAAGGTCGCTGCTCGTAGCACTTAGATGTGTGCTGGATGTCCACTGGAAGGAATACATGTGTGTGAATCACGCTATGGATACTGGCAATAACTGGAAGTACACACATACAACTGCAAACTTATTTAACGGGACGTCGCACAGCATGCATGTGTAGTGCGTGTTTTCTTTTTAGACATTACATATTTTTCATAAACGTTGTGTGACAGTCAGGCTCCTGTCATTTTCGCACATGAACATGAAGTCGAGGCGGAAATACTTTGCCGCAAGCAAAATTACATTGACGCGACTAATTAACAACTCCATCCACTTTTTAATCACTGAGCAAGTAGTTTATATTAGAGAGGTATAGTGCGTGCCAAGTTATGGCATGCCGATTTTTTTTTCTTTTTGAAATCAAGAAAATTGCACGTAATCCGAGATATTCAACTTCGAAGTTTAAGGTCGATTTTGAAACTGGGCGCGCCCTGCGCGCAGGAAACGCGACGTCTCTGAACTATACGTGACAAGGAAGTGACGACATTTCAAGCAAAACTTGGTATGCTATCAATTTTCATGCACCACAACTTTCTAATATAAACAGCTGCACTCAAGTCAGTAACTAAAAAGTAGTTAACGAGTTCTTGATACTTATTGTCACTTCGATCAAGCTTATTAAGCATGTACATGCTCTGCTTGTTGCTGTGTCTGAGTCTGATAAAAATTCGGTCAGATATTTGACATGTAATTTCATATTTTCTTTCTTTTATGAACCACACATATTATATACAAATTTTTGTAAGAGGGAAGTAGCACCATTGCAAAAGCTTCTTCTCCCAAATGGTTTAGACTGTGCTGGTGCATCGAAACACTACTTCATTGTGTTGTACTCTACAGCTTCTGTTTTCCTTGGTACTTTGCTAAAGAAGGAGGAAATTGAAAGGGTGTTTTTATTTTCAGGATGCACAAATAAGATGTAACATTCAATGAGACTCGTGCAATGCTGCTCTAGTTTATGAAGTCATTAATTAGACAACGTGATTTCTGATATGTGTATATATGTTTGCAGATCACAGTGAGGTTACTGATCCTCAGGCGTGCTTACAGCATTGAGAAATTGAACAAACAAAAAAATAAAAATTGGCAAAGCTTGCACTAGGCCGCACAAGGCTTAAAAGAGCAAAACTGGACCATTCTGAAGACTAATCTGGTTGCTTCTAGGCTGTTTCTGGGCCTTAGCTGGGTGATGAAGGTTGTTTCTAGGTTGCTTCTAGGTCGTTGCTAGGCCTTAGCTAGTTGACGCTAGGTTGTTTCTACGTTGATTCTCAGGGCAGAGAAGTTCGAGTTAAACCACAGACAGTCACAGACACGACACGGATGTCCAAACTCCAGAGACAGAACCTCGCGCTGAAACCAAGCGTTCGCACCTTTCATAGATCTACGGGCACGTAGTCGTTGGCGTAGGCCTTCCATCACTGCGGGGTCTTCTCGCAGCCGCTAGGTGATGCAGGTTGTTTCTAGGTTGCTTCCAGGTCGTTCCTAGGCCTTAGCTAGGTGATCCTGGGTTGTTTCAACGTTGCTTTCCAGTGCACGCCTTCCATCGCTTCGGGTCTTCTCGCAGCCACTAGGTGATACAGGTTGTTTTTAGGTTGCTTCTAGATTGTTGCTAGGCTTTAGCTGGGTGATGCTAGGTTGTTTCCGCGTTGATTCTCAGCGCAGAGAGGTTCGAGTTGAACTACAGACAGTTACCGACATGACACGGATGTCCAAACTGCAGAGACAGAACCTCGCGCTGAAACGAAGTTTTCGCGCCTCTCATAGATCTACGGGAACGTCGTCGTTGGCGCAGGCCTTCCATCGCTTCGGGCTCTTCTCGCAACCGCTGTTGCCTTTCTGTTCCCTAGTATTCTCTCGTTGTGCGTACTCGGGGTCTTCGGCCCGCCGCCATCGGTTCGCAGCCATTTTATAGGCTACATGTTGCCTTATTCATTTTTAGTGGACCAGTGGTGAGTAGTGGGATTTACCGACTTTCTGTGGCACATACCTGTTTATGATAATGAGTAGTGGAATTTACCCAATTTCTGTGGCACACACCCGTTTATCATGATGATAGTTTTTTGGTTCGCCGGACAAGGAGCGACTTGCTAAACAGCTTCGTAGTTAAAGGAATAGATCAAGGGGCTCAGTTTTTTTGTTATACACAGTCTGATGAAGCCAACACATGATGAAGCCAAGGGAGGCATAGGGGAGATTATTCGTAGTTTTTAAATGTAGTGTAGTAATTATGGCATAAATAAAGAGGAATTAATACGGACAAAAATGCAACATTCTGCTGCCAGGGCCTGAACATACAACAAAGTATTGCATCTGATACTCCACCGCTCTAGCTACGCCATAGTCGTTCTCTCATCCACCCCACTGAGCACCCCTTTGTGTGTAATTCCGGCAGTGCCACACCAGCATTCGTAGCCATGCTGATGTCGCGTAGCCCGTGAACTCTTTACGAGCTGATAGCTGACCAATAAACCTTCATGCGCTACCTGAGGGCATCAAGTTTGCTGGCACGAGGCCCTCGCTATGAAAGAACAAAAGAAGGGGAGTGGATCAAGGGCTCATTCAATTGAACAGGCACTTCTAGTGTACAGGACCAGGTCTGCATATGAATGTACTTTAGTAGAGGGTCATTCCATGCCAAGTCAACCAGCGTTTTTCCGACCATCACAAATATGGCTGAAAAAATTTCCACATTTTTCTTGAAGTTCGAAACTCGTTCTGCTCGTTTATTTCTGTTGCGAAAAATTTTCTCGCCTATTTGTGAGACTGTATTTTTGCGCCGACTCAGCTAAAGGGCATCAAACAACAATTTTTTTCAAAGGACATTTATGGGATGCACTCGATAAAGTGGTATTTCCGGCAAGCTAATGAAGTGATGTCACTGGAAAAATAATGACGTATTTATGTATATCGATTCTTCGAGGGCTTTTCGCATGAGCAAAATTGAATAAAGTTGGAAAGTTTGATATTTTTTCCAGGAACAAGGCAAACTCAAAGGGTAGAAATACATTATATACTAGTGGCCTTTTTGACATACTACAAAAGAAAAATAATTTAGTCGCTGAAGGTGTAGCAGATCGTCTGCAAAAAAATTCTAATTTCATTTTTTTTAGAGAAGCTCTGTATTCAGCGTCAAAAAACTTGCCTTGGTCGTCGTACTAAGAATATGCACGATACTTCACTTGAAAGCTCTATGTATTAGCTGAACACAGGCAAAGTTACAAAAGGGTATTTTTTTAAACTTGAGAAATACTTTTTTGAAATTTTTTGTATCCACCAGCTTTTCGCCAACGTAACTCAAGCGGTATGAAGCACTCGCAACGGCAATCATCAGCCCATGCCCACTGACCTGGGATGCAGACGTCAAACATGATGCTGTCTATAAAGCAATGAAAAAGGAAATGGGGTTATCATCTGCGTTTCATTGCCAACAGAGGTGCGCTACAAGGAGTGAGGCCACCAGAGTATGGTGACGAGTAGTGTAGCCAGAAATTTCGAGTGAGGTTGGGAAGAGGGGGGGGGCTTGGCCATAGTTTATGTATGTTCATGCGTGGGCTTGCATGTGTGCGTCTATATATGCACATGCAAAACAAAAATTTCTGGGGAGTGGGAGGAGGGGCGGGGGTGTTCGAGCCACTGGTGCACTCTTGCGCCACTGGTGCGCCACTGGTGATGACTCCCAGATGAACCATCCATCCGTTAAAAATGTATACAGTATACAATAACAATATGTTACTCACAACATAAAGAAGACTGCCATAAGGCTAGGCTATTGGTTCTTAATATAAACGGGTTCTTCACTTGTTTAGTCTTATGAACGGTCTTTGGGTCTCCGGTAAAGGGCGCTCTCCTAAAAGCAGGGAAAAAATAAGCATTTGTATTAGACAATGCTTATCACTGTATTGCGTGAATGCTACTAGCGCTCTAACTGGCTTATTTATACTGAATATGCTTAAATGTTGTTTATTAAGTCTCTAAAACGCATCCATTGCGTTTGCAGAACTTCCTGAGGAAAGTGGCATGTTGTGATTGTAAATCTCTCAAGCTGGATGGCTCATGTGGAAGTCACCATATTCTGGCCTCATTCCTTGAAGCGCACCTCTGTTGGCAATGAAACGCAGATGATAACCCCATTTCTTTTTCCATTGCTTTATAGACAGTACCATGTTTGCCGTCAGCATCCCAGGTAAGTGGGCAGGGGCTGATGATTGCCGTTGCGAGTGCTTCATGCCGCTTGAGTTACGTCGGCGAAAAGCTGGCGGATACACAAAATTTCAAAAAAATATTTCTCAAGTAAAAAAATACCCCTTTATAACTTTGCCTATGTTCAGCTAATACATAGAACTTTCAAATGAAGTATCGTGCATATTTTTAGTCTGACCACCAAGGCACGTTTTTTGACGCTGAATACAGAGCTTTTCTCAAAAAAAGTGAAATTAGCAATTTTTTTAGACGATCTGCTATACCTTCAGCGACTAAATTATTTTTCTTTTGTAGTATGTCAAAAAGGCCACTAGTATATAATGTATTTCTACCCTTTGAGTTTGCCTTGTTCCTGGAAAAAATATCAAACTTTCCAACTTTATTCAATTTTGCTCGTGCGAAAAGCCCTCGAAGAATCGATATACATAAATACGTCATTATTTTTCCAGTGACATCACTTCATTAGCTTGCCGGAAATACCACTTTATCGAGTGCATCCCATAAATGTCCTTTGAAAAAAATTGTTGTTTGATGCCCTTTAGCTGAGTCGGCGCAAAAATACAGTTTCACAAATAGGCGAGAAAATTTTTGGCAACAGAAATAAACGAGCAGAACGAGTTTCGAACTTCAAGAAAAATGTGGAAATTTTTTCAGCCATACTTGTGATGGTCGGAAAAACGCTGGATGATTTGGCATGGAATGAACCTGCAGCAAGGATAGTTTTTTTAAAGAGAGGAAAACTTGGCATGTTGCTAAAGCATGCCCAAGATTTAATAACTGCAAGAGCAGCAGAGGGACACAAAAACTGACACAGTGCTAATCTTTACTGTCCCGTCTTGCAGTCTTGCTCTTTTAGTGAATCTTAAGCTTTTTTGAAATATCCACATTCATGATGGATACAACAAATTTGCTCATTGTCATCCGTTCTGCACATTGACCACACATATATTTATTTAATATTTTGATGGACGTGCTCCTGGAGTTTTCATGTGTTCAAATTACTTATATGGCAAGCTGTGAAGTTGAGCGAACAGGAGAAAGTGCCTCAGACAGGCTGGCCGACGTTTCGATAGGGGGACCTATCTTTGTCAAAGGCGCCTTGTCATCCCTGGCGTGTTAGTTCTAAGGGGTTAGTGATTACGTCATGTCCAGGGTTGCGCGTCTGCTGCTGTTGGTATTTGCTTGTTATTGCTGTTTTGTGTGTGCAAAACCTTGACTATATACGTAGAGGAAATTTGCTAAGTTGCTTGCTCTACTGGCATAATTCCAATTTGACTCAATCCTTATCAAAGCCCAAAAACAGCAGAAGCATGATGACTGCATGCAGTCAAAAATGTATGCAACAATCAAATTGCAAAAATGGGAGATAAAATTTTGAAGCGGTCATTACCATGTTGTTGTTTAGCAGGTCAGTACTCGGAAAACGTAGAAGCGTCGTACATCACCTTCATAAAAGTGAACAGTTTCGCAATGACTGAAAAAGTGAGATGGGGAACTGAAAAGATTCCTTATATAATATAAAAGATGTCCAAGCAGCTGCATTAATGCTGTGAATTTGGCGCACAGTAGCAAGCTATTGTGATTAGTTAGAGTATCGAACGAATTATCTAAAGGTTGTAGATATGGTCCCTACCAGCATCAAGTTGATGTTTCATCCACTTTAATTCCCTTCCATTTATGTCATAATTACTACTCTACAGTTAAAACCTACAAATTATGTCCTTTATAGCTTCCTTGGCTTCATTGTCTCTAGGTTCTCATTTGGTTGAGTCTCATTTTTGTATTTCGAAAGCGTAAAGCTGCCCGTATTGTTTTTGAAACTTTGCTAGAGGAGACAATTGATTCTTGTCATGCTGCTTTGCATCCTCCACAAACCTTCTTTACGAATCCTTGAAAATCCTTGAATATATATGGGCTTCAAAACTAGTATGAGCCCTGTTCACTCCTTCTGTACAATCTTTCCCGTAGTGTGTCTGCCTTGTCAGCAGTGTTTATGTGCTTTTTTACCTTCTGATACCTCTAGTTGTCTCATTTTTTTTATTTATTGAAGTGGTGCTTTACATAGCGTTTAACTTACTTTGTCAACTGGAATGGGGTTTGCACATTACAGTGGGAAGTTCTCTGCTATGTGAAACCAGAAATATGTAGAAATTTGAACAAAAGTATTCGATTAAAAATTAATATTTTACTTAGAAAACTCTTCTCTTGGTTTTTCTTAAGTTGCGCTGAGACTCGGCTCGCGTCCATTAAAACAAGCTAGTCGAAGAGAACAGTAGTTCATGGCAGTGTTAAAGTGCTGCCGCTTGGCATGTGCCTTGGTGTCGCAAACCTCGGCTGCAAGTATAAGTTTCGTTTACTCACAGGTGTTTGCACCCTCCAAACACTACCTGAATGGATAAAGGGACGCATGTACACTGCTAAAATATGATCTCTGTGAATATCTGTTTCTGCAGGAGGTTGGTATATCGCATTGGCTGTGATAGACTTGAAGATATAATACAGATTTGAGTAAGTTTTCAACATCACCTTCTTTGCTGCACCTCACAGCATGTGAAAAACAAGAGTGTATTCATAAACTATGTTGCTAAAGGTTTTATTGCAGCTGGCAGCAATCTAAAGCTTTGCTGCGTAATTGATATTATTGTTGCTTTGAAATAATGGGCCAATGAAATTGTAGGCACTTCTTTACTGCAGGCCCAAGGTGATCTAGCTAGGCCTGCACTACACATGTGCTTCCATTTACATTTGGCCGGTTTTCCCAAATCAAGAATGAGCTCAGTCAGGCTATGAGTGTCACCTATGTTTCAATGACCTTTCGGTGTTGAAAGGGAAAACCCTATGGACAACGCTTCAATTTGACGTTCACCGTTTTTCAACGATATATCAATGTTTATTTGCTTAATGGTCGTCCAAATGAATATCGTGGGCCAGTTTTCCATACTGGTCAACAGCTTGCTCAACGATATTTCACTTGATGAACAACGTATTTTCAATTGACATTTCTTTTCCTCTCAACGATAAAACAATGTTGATTTGCTCAATCGTCCTTCAATTGAAAGTCGAGGGCCAATTTTTAAAACTGGTCAACAGCTTGCTCAGCGAAATTTCACTTCATCCACAACGTATTTTCAATTGACGTTTCTTTTTTTCTCAACGAGAAATCAATGTTGATTTGCTTAATGGTCTTTCAATTGAAAGTCGCGGGCCACATTTTAATACTAGTCCAGAGGTTGCTCACCGAAATTTCACTTGATCCAGAACGTATTTTCAAAATTGACGTTTTGTTTTTTCTCAACGATGAATCAATGTATATTTGCTTAATGGTCATTCAAATGAAAATCGTGGGCCAATTTTCAATAGTGGTCAACAGTTTGCTCAACGATAGCTCACTTGATCATCAACGTATTTTCAGTTGACGTTTCGTTTCCTCTCAACGACAAATCAATGCTGATTTGCTTAATGGTCGTTCAAATGAAAATCGTGGGCCAATTTTTAATACTGGTCAACAGCTTGCTCAGCGAAATTTCACTTGATCCGCAACGTATTTTCAATTGATGTTTGTTTTTTTCTCACCGATAAATCGATGTTGATTTGCTTAATGGTCTTTGAATTGAAAGTCGCGAGCTAATTTTCAATACTGGTCAACAGTTTTCTCAACGGTTTTTCGATTGGTCCACAATATATTTTCAATGCCATCTGTTGACATTGCTCAATAACTTCGCAATGTTTTTTCAGTAACAATTTTTGTGAGGGTTCGTACTGGACGGATTTAAAAAAAATTGCGGTGGTTGTTTCGTGAGACAATAGGCTTCTTCACTGAAGCCATTCCATGGCTACTTGGAAAAGTGTTGCAGGGCCGCTTTATGGAACGTTTCGAATGGGAAGTCGCGGAACGTTTGTGAAAAGCATGTTATTGAAGCCATTGTAAGCCGGGGCGAAGCTATATGTACCGCAAGAAGCTTGAATATTTTGTTTTCTTTTTAGCGAAACTTTGCAACTTTCTTTAGATTACGGGGCTTCTTCAGCGCGGGCACTTCTAGTGACACTGCAGTGATAACGCAGTCATTGAAAGACGATGCTATACTTCTTACCTACTGTGCGGTAGTATTTTTCACTATTGTTCTTGTAATGCAGCTCATGGACTCCGTGACACTTATAGACTCCGCGAGCTCTCTCTCTGATTTGATAGAAATGGGTAGCACTCCAGGCTGAATCCTCAAAGCGCTCAGAGAACGGCCGCAACTATGGCAGCCTTTGCCAGTGAAATTCAACATTTACAACCTATACATCAAATCTTTTTTGGGAACTATAATTCGAACCCTGCAACAACTTCTAGAACAGACCCAGAAAACGCTGCCAATCTGTAGCCAAGGCTCCTGTGAACATGTGAACCAAATATTTGTACGCTGCATGGAGCAGATATTTACAATAACGGCCGAAAATCGAAGTTGTGCACCTTGCTTATATGTTTGCTGTGGTCACACGAGAACCTTGGAACTGACTAAATGCAGGACTCTAAGCATATATATATATATATATATATATATATATATATATATATATATATATAGATATGTATATATTCGTCTTGGTAAAATTTTATTATTAATCAAAAACCAAGTCAATAGGGGTAGCCGTCGCAACGAAATGGGGACAAGTCCTTTATTTATCTTATTGCGATAGCAACTCTATAGATAGTCTCGGCAAGTTTCGGCCGTCGCCGTCATGTTCTGCATAAAGTTCAAGTCGATAAGATCGCCCTACGCATCGCGTATTCTACGCTCAAGTAAAAGTGCGCCAGCGCTGGGGACGAACATGGCTGGAACAGCGATGTAACGAGCCGGACATCTCCGTCGCACGAAGGGCGCATTCGATAACATCGCCCTGCGTGCGAGGCCTGCAGTCAATGGCTCCTCAAGAAGAGAGGAAGCACACCGTCCGTCTTTCGTCGGGCGAATAAGCGTGAAGGGGCGCTGTTACGGGGGAGAGAGAAGAGGGAATGCGTCGTTTGAGCAGCAAATGCTAACTTTGATCAACAGGACGCGGTCGCGAACGCTATCTTGACAGAAGTAGTAGACAGCTCGTAAACCATTGTACGTGCTGTGCTCTTATCACTTCGCGTTGAGACGACAGACAGCACGAAAACCATTTCTCTCCCTGGAGCGGCCGTATTCCCTTACACGAGCATCTTGTAAAGTTACGCGAGATCGGATCCAAAGGAGCTACCTGCCAGCCTTACTTCGTATAACATTCCACTTTGTTACGATCATATTCAATGTCTTGTCATTGCGTCGAAACTGTGATTTTTTTTAAATTCGAAAAAAAATGTGGGTCCGACCTGCATTAATGATTACAAAGGGCATGCCGGCTGGCCACCATGAAGGCCACGTGCCATGTTTATCGCTAACGTGGGCGCCACGGCGGCCGCCACGGAGTGCCGTCACTCACGTCTTAGCCAGAGGGTGCGGCCAACCAAAACAATAATACAAGCAGAAAACGTTGACGTTCATGACGGGTTTCGCCCGCCCCCCAATTCCCCATTTCACTTCGAAGGCTCTAGTGACGATGAAAGTAGTGAGAAAGCGTTGGACTCGCCTCACAACACCGCTAATGCATGTCGTGTTCAAAACGTATTCGCAGCAAAACATGCGTGATACAGTGATCATTGCATAACACTGAAATGTGCTCCATGGCCCCCTAGAAGTTCAAAGTCCTTACGGAATAACATGGGTTTCGTGTAAAAACGAAAGCGTTGTCGTCTTGAAAGCTGCGATGACGTGTTCTCCACTTCTTAATTGTCAACAGTAAGCGTATTAAGCCTCACTCGAAGGCGACACCGCCCAGTAAGTGCCACCGTTGTAGCAGAAAACGAATGCAATTTGACAAGCGCGATGCACCGTAACTAAGAAGTAAATTGCTGAATATTGCACGCAAAATTATCACTCTTAAGCAGGCAAGATTCAAACGAGGCGTTTGGAAGGCATGTCCAGCAGTTAACGCGTCGACACCGCACGATGGGAAGGTTGTGTGATGTAGAAATAGTACTTTCGTCGAATGTGCTATCGCGATGGAAGTAACGCGAACAGTGTGGCATCTACGCGCTCTGCTGTTTCGCATTTCTTTTCAAGCGGTTGTTACCTGGATAGTAATAGAAAAACCACTAGAGTCATCCACGATACAATCAAGAAGCACTCTAGCATCTCTTTATGCCACCAAGGTCTGAGCGCGATGAAAACAGCGCGCCGCGCTCTTCGCATTTCTTTCCATCCCCCCCTGCAAACCAGGAAAAACCAAGACGCGTCGGTGGGCTTCAGGCTTATGCAGCCTGAGATATGCGAAGGTGATTTCGGGTCACACCGTATTTGGTTGGGATGGATAGGCTGACTAGCAAGATTCGAGTAAACTGAATAAAAAGTAATGAGAATGAAGCTTTTCGTGCCAGTTCTGTGAAAGCCTTTGCTCTCGCCTTCTATGCATATACGACCCCATACAGCGTTGCTTTATGCCTCAACAAATGGTGCTGTCGACGGTGCTCGTTTAGATGAAGCCGCATCAAAAAGATAAAAAAAGAATAAATACGAACAAACTCCACAAAGGTTCGGAGTTTTTGCAAAAATACAAAGGCTTACAAAATCAATTAATCTCGTTGAAAGGCAGGACAAATGCTGATCGTCTTCACTGCAGTTTTCCTTGGTAGAAAGGAGGTATACTACGTGGAGAGTTGGGTTGTAGCCAAAACTCGTCTTTCATGCATGATATCTGCATAAGTAAGGTGCTTGACTGTAGGCTTGCCTAAACAAAAGTTGTTTGCCTTCTTGTAGGAAGACAGCCCCAACTTCCTCGGTAAAAAAAAACTGTCGCAGTCATATCCACGCTGCTACAAATTTGCCCAACTCGACTCTTGGCTCCTTTAATGTGGAAAGTTCAAGCTGTAGTCAAACGTTAAGACGAACCGTCAACCTACCCATTCAACTTCAGCACTACTATCAGCCTTATGTCAGCTCATGTTTATACTCACGTCTACTCGCACTTACTTCAACACACTAGCGTTCTAATGCCATCTCAATATTTATTGATCAGAGGCGTGAGTTTTGTCTTCCGCTCCCCCCACAAACATACTCACAGGAAGTTCTTGATAACAATATCTCGTGTAAGTAATCTCTTTCAATAAAAATGTCGTTACTCGATTGCAACCATTGATAACTTGTATTAGAAGGTACAAGATCAAAAGGCACTAATGTGACCGAGGAGGGGTTAAGGCTGCCACCCAGGTTCCGACGAAGAACGACTCTTGCGACACTTCACACGTACAAGAAGAAAACATGCTTAATTTACATATTTACAGGAGGTGTAAGAACCAAGGCGTAGAGACGCGCCTTAACATCACAAGGGCCCAGAGCGAGACGAGAGGGCGAGCGAAAGCCAGTGTGTTCCCAGCGCACACCCGACGCGCTCCTTTTATCTCGGTCCGTGCACGCGCTTCTCGTCAAGCGTTTTCGCTGGACGCTGACTGCGTATTGCAGCAACGCCGACGCGCGTTCCCTGCAACGCCTATGGAGATCCCTTGCGTTCTTGGGGAACGCGGACCGCGTATGGCAGATGCGCCGATGAGAGTCTCTTACAACAGCTCGTCGCCGGTAACAACAGCTCGTCCGCCGCCCGAAGAGGTCACGCAAGGGCTGCAGTGGCGCTGCTCCCTGAAGTGACCGTTGTACGTGTCCGTAGGCATCACAGTGGTTGTCCACCACAACAGAGACGCACACCACACAGAAGGTCGCACATTAAGCACACTCTGGCGTCGCCCCGTTCCACAGCACACCAACACACGCTCGGTCCCAGCATGGGGCCGTCCACAGCTGCAGACGCCCGGTCGCCCCTGCCTGGTCGTCCACTGGACGACGATGATACGAAGCGCTGCGGAAAGGTGGCCTGTGGCTAGTTCGTCGTGTCCTTCGTGCTCCACTGTGGGACCGGTAGGCGCAGCTGGACGTCTGCCTGGCTTGAACAGCACACACATTCCCAATACCAACGCTGAGAGCTCCCAGCTTTCCCGAGACCCACCAGGTGTAAATTGTTGCGAGGCTCCTTTCCTATTTACTGCACTAGTGAAGCCTGCATGGTGGTGACCAGCTGATTAAGTGATAGCGTCCCAAACCAGATGAGTGGAACTTTTCACATGCTGACAAGACCCGAGACAGAAAGACGCTTGGAAGTGTGCTCTTTGAGACGTGTGTCTGCAAATCCACATGAAAAGACCCGGACACTTCACAGAATTTCTATCCTCGGTGCAGAAAAGAGGGGATCCAAACCGCAGGATTTGTCTGCGGTCGCATGGAGACAGGAGCGTCCGAACGCCCCTTACCTGCATGCGAACGCCTTCCTCTGGCTCAAGATCTAACAGACAAAATATCTTTGAGGAAGTGCCCTCTGAAACCCCAGACACCACAGAAAATGCATCACCTTCCTCGCCACTGAAGAAGTTGTGCGCTGGCAATCTGGTATCATCTCCTATGTCGCTTTCTCCAGCTTTATTATTGTGCTCCCTACAACTGACCGTTCCATTTTGGCCGTCCTGCCCATCAACTCCTCTGTACACTGACGACAGCACATCCAACTGTATACTTTCTCCATTGACGGGTGATTGCGCACTCTTTTCCTGCTCACTCAAAAGAATGGCAACTGCACTAAACAGAGAAGTCAATCTGTCGTTCTTTACCAGCGAGTCATTCACCTGGTCTTCGGCCCTGATTGTGACGCCTGTTACCGCAATTGGCCGTATACCAGAATCGGCAGCCACCAGCTCACAGCTTTCTTTACTAAAGTGGCCGCCAATAGCCAAGAAACCTTTCTGTACTCCTTCAGTGCAGCTATTCAGGGGCAATTCTATCTCTTCCTTGTAGGAATCGTTTTGACCTTCAGGGCAATCTTTGTGAGGCAGTTTGCTATGTGGACGAAAGCATGCTTTCTCTGAATGGCGACGGACGCTGTACTCATCACCTAGCTCAGCCACGCATTTAATGTTACTCTCGCACGATATATCCTGAATTTCTGCATTTTCTGCTCTCAGACCGCGAGCGCCTTTTGCCTCTGCAATCTTAAGCTGATGCCGCAAGCGCTCAAGCTCCCTTTCTTGGCTTTCCGCTTCTTCTTTACGCCTGACGGTGTCTCGCTCTTCGTCTTCTTGTGCCCTTTTTATCTTCTCCTGAATTAGCTCCCAGCACTCGGCAAGCTCCTCCTCTTCCGCGCCAGAATACTTAACTGCCTGTATTAAATGTGGCTTTCTATGTATAGTCGCCACCTCAATCCCCAGCTCCTCGCACAAAAGCACTAAATCCGGTTTTCTCAATTTGTTCAAATCCATGGCCACCCCGTGCAGACTTCCGTTGCTCAAAGTGCCGTGAAGGTACCTCTAATAAACCCAAGCCTTCACAAAGCAGCAACTAATCTACGCCTTTGGATAAACATCACCATCTATACAAAACACCTGGTAGAATCTCTGCGGAAAGTGAGCACTCACCAGCATCGGTACCAGGAAAGAACACGAACGGATCCCGCCGCTGCCAACCAGTTGATGTGACCCAGGAGGTGTTGAGGCTGGCACCCAGGATCCGGCGAAGAAGGACTCTTGCGACGCTTTACACGTACAAGGAAAAAAACCTGTTTACATATTTACAGGAGGTTTAAGAACCAAGGCGTAGAGACGCGCCTTTACATCACAAGGGCCCAGAGTCAGACGAGAGGGCGAGCGAAGGCCAGCGAGTGCCCAGCGCACACCCGACGCGCTCCTTTTATCTTGGTCCGTGCACGCGCTTCTCGTCAAGCGTTTTCGCTGGACGCTGACTGCGTAACGCAGCAACGCCGACGCGCGTTCCCTACAACGCCTATGGAGATCCCTTGCGTTCTTGGGGAACGCGGACCGCGTATGGCAGATGCGCCGATGAGAGTCTCTTACAACAGCTCGTCGCCGGTTACAACAGCACCAAGTAGAGCACTGATTATACGAGATATTGGTGCTAAAGAGCATTCAGACCATGGCCGAAAAAGCGAATTATACGTTAACGGACTCATGAGTCGACTCAACCAAACTCACTCAGACTCAGATCGAGCAGTGAGTCTGAGTCTGAATGACTCCGAGTGAGTAATATTTTGGTGAGTTAGGGTCCGAGTGAGTCCGATTGAGAAAATTTTCAGTGAGTCTGAGTCCGAGTGAGTCCAGTTGAGGAAAACTTTGGTGAGTCTGAGTCCAAGTGAGCTCTGAGGGCAAAATATATTTCATGAGGGGGTCTGAGTGAGCTCCACATTTTTTGCCGACCTATGTGCGTCATGCACACCTGAACTTAGGTGCTAAGTATTTATATACATTCCCAGTACTCTAGAAAACCTACAGTGTAGCATTCGCCGCAACCACCGCATCTGCATCTTACTTTTATGGAACAAAGTCAAAAAAAAGTTGATACCTCAAACGAGCGGCTGACCCAATAAAGATCTTATGTGCGTAATAAAAGTGGTTTCTGCAACTATTTCCACAGATTCGCCTCTCGTTGCTGACAACGTAGTTTTTGAGTTAGACATGAATTTAATTTTACAGAGTAAGTAGTTTTGGTTTCTCCTGCGAAGGCAATCATGTTGGCATTCTAGATGTATTCTACCTGCATGCCGTATTATTGCTAACAGCGGTGGCCCATTACGCAGCGAAGGACTAGCTGAGTATTACGAACTCCGAATCGATACGATTCTCCATGGATAATTAATGGCGTGTTCTGTTGACACGCCACTAACCGCCCACATATAATAGATACACATTCAGCATTATGTCTTGAGGACAAATATGCAAAGGAATGAAAAAAATTATGGCATGTTGACGTTTAGCTTTACTGAACTTCAATGCGTGAGTGATGACACGTGAACATTGACCGTCATTGAGTTTTGAGTTCCGATATCTTTGGAGAAAAGACCCATTGTTCGGTCGTTGACAGAACTTGAAAGCTTCACGATGAGGGAATGTGAGCTCAATCTTTATCTAGGGCTTTCAAAAAGAGGAGATGCGCTCATCTCCTCACGCGAGTTTGTCACGTGAGCCCTCCGACTACAGAGGGAAGACTCGTTTTGGTGACTGGTCCAAAGACGATTCTTTTGTGGGTCCTACACTTTTTAACCGGCAACGGTATATTTTTCATTTCACTTTTCTTTTCATCTTCTGCAAAAAGATTGACGCGGAATAACAGTTTTAAGATTATGTTTTGTCTGGTCTTTGCTCGATCTCCTTGAACACCCAGCGCACATGGAGCGCCAACCTTGCCAGTTTGGTGCAAGAACCCGGGTCGCAACAGAGTTCACTCCAATGGCTGACTTTGGTGGCGAGACTCTCCGCCGCCGCCGCCATCATCCGTCGCAGCTACCGCGCACAATGAGAAATAATATCCAACTTCACAGCTGGGATCAAACCTATAAGGAGGTATAATAATGTAAACAAACAAAAAGCTTTTTATATTTCATTACTAAAAAGTAATACACACACTGCGGAGCAAAACAGTGAATTGGCGAGCACGTAAGAGCGCTCTTAGCCATTTAAAAATGGCGCCAAAAACAGTGCCTGCTGAGGGATTTGGCGGTTTGTTGACATGCTGTTTTCCATCATTGTTTTTCCTTGTATATATTTTTTGTAATAAGTTTGGCTAGACCGGTTAAATATATTCATTGCCTGCCATTTTCAAAAGTGTTGATAGGAAATTTTCTCACCAGGGATGTTTTTGTAGCCTAGTAATTGGTATATGTCGCGAGTGCATTCAGTGCGTGTTTTTAAACATAAAAGCGCGTTTTTCTCATGATCAGCGTCTTGAAAATTTTCCGAACTTGCTGCACCATTCCTGGAAAACTGGAAAACTATCTGACCGACTGCGCTGAAATTTTCTCAGATTATACCTAACTAATGTCTAAAATAGTCTGAACCTCCCTATTGAAAATCCCAGCATTGCCCATCATAAAATTTATGATGGAAATGGTGGAAATTCTGGTGGGTATGATGGACAACGTGGTGTACATGGTGGGAGTAATGGTGGACATCGTGGGACCCTTGGTGGGCGTGCTGGGAAAGTTGGTGGTTTGGTGGACACTCGGTGGGCGTAATGGGTGGGTGGTGGAGACACGAAGTTGGTGGGTGGTGGAACAATTGGTGGGTGTGCTGGGTGGATGCAGGGATGCTTCGTGTTTGGTGGGAGACCCGGTGGGCAAAGTGGGTGGGTGGTGGCATACGTGGAGATGTGCCGGGTGGATGCTGGGTGCAATAGATGTGATAATAGAAACATGAGGAGCCTGTTCGATGGACACGTACGTTGCTGATTATGGATGCTTCGTGATCAGCTGCATTTATGATGCATAGAAGTACTCATCCGAGAAAACAGCCGAATTGTTGTGATACAACTTTGTACTCTAGGGCATTGTGCAGCAACTGTCAACGCGCATCTACAGGTGTTTCCTTGCAGGGGCGTAGCCAAGGGGGGGGGGTGGTTGAACCCCCCCCCCCCCCCGCGCGAAAATTTTTCAATTTTGCATGTGTATATATACACGCACACATACAAACGCACGCACGAACATATATAAAGTATGGTTGACGCCCCCCCCCCCCCCCCCCGCCCCGAAAATATTTCTGGCTACGCTCCTGTTGTCCTTGCATTGAAAATGGAAGTGAGAAGAGTTCACTTCTGAACCAACGAGCGAGAGGCAAGCGCTGCACATGACAATTAACTGACCGAAAGCCCTAACTAATTGGAGACAGCATAAGCGACAAAGTGCAACACTTCTAAAATTACATTTTGCGTCGCCTACATGCTTACCCGAATTTCACATAGACACGACGTCCGTTGTCACAGATCGTTGTACGCAAGCGGTTACAAGCAACTCGATCGACCGCTAGCGTATTGGTTCGTATTGTTAGCTCGGCGGTGCACTCGCACGAATACATCTTTATTACTTGCTCGGCTCCTTACCGTGTTTCAAGAACACACTTTATCCTCCCCTTTAGACAACTTTACGAAAAGGAAGCCTCCGTAAGGTATCTTTCGAAGTACCTAGGGCTTATGCTATCCAGCATGGCGATGTGTGCGTGGCGATGTGTGCGTACATAGCGATGTGTGCGTGCAAAGCACGACATCCGCAACATAAAAAAAAAAAAAAAGCTCGAAGCAATGTGCGAGCAATCACGTGTCGTATTTCATCGAGGATACATATCACGCGTGGAAAGACGATGAAGCTGGCACGATTGAGCCACAATTTGAACAAACATCAGGAGCCTCAGTATCGGCAAAATGCCGCTGTCTTCACTCCTCGAAAGTAGCAAGATGCGAAAACGGAGCTCACCTAGCTGTCGTAAACGCTTCTTCAGTGTGGTCAGCCTTCCGATTTCTTTGAAATAATCCCAACTAGTCCGCTGGTAGTCCTCGGTGCGTAAATCTAACGGCAAAAGTGCTAACACCGACCGAAGTAAATAAACACAAGTAAGGAAATGAGAAAACCTTACCCATTTATTAGAATAAGCTGAATTAGGCAACATTCAGAAGGAGGTAATATTCACAACACAGACAAATCGTTCACGCGCATTCACTTCGGTTCGCACAGACCGTCCGTTTCTCTACCGCTGTCACCGACGGCAGCGAGAACGGCCAGAACACGGCCACACAACACGCCGCACGGGGACATTACGGGAATTCAGCAGTGAATTCAGCCTTGAGACGTCCCCCTTTCCCTTGAGGACGCAAGCCGAATGGAGGGAAACAGGCGGGAGCCCGGGCTCAACGAGGGGACCGCACACAACGCCCTTCACTTTGTTATAGCTTACGAATGCAAACGTACCGTACAACCACCAGCACAAACACGTGCATTGAACGTACACTGACGTACACAAATGAAAGGACGGGAAATTTAGCAAACACGTTATTGTGACGGCTCGTGTTTAGCCGAAAGGAAATTTAGCCAACAAGAGTCAGCGAGTCAGCAACGCTAGCAACGCGCAAAATGCCCGTCTAACACTAGTGGTATTTGCTTTCAGTAGCTTAAGTGCACGCTTGATTTAACCTTTTGTTGTAGGATTAGTTGTACGCGCATCAATGGATGATTTCAAGCGTAAAAATGTGCATAGCTTCGCTCCCATAACAGTCACTCATAAGGGCGTCTTTCGTTAGGTGCCCTTAAAATGTCCTAAGGTGGGTCTTTGAAAGGTCGCTTTACCTTTTCTTTCACTTTACCTGAAGTTCTCCTTACGAAAGGCCGCCTTTACGCGTAAGGAAAGGGACGTTTGTGAATACGAGCGGGAGCTGCAAGTATAACCACTAGCAGCTCGCGATTGACGACTAGGAAGTCTAAGCAAACACTTCGAAATAAGGCAACAATTTCGCGCGGGGCGTTCACATTATTCCAATATCAGGGTTTCCCACGGCTCCGATGTCATCAAAAAATTATGTTGGGGTAACGTGTGCCCTTCCGCGCGACGGGCACGTGACGGCACTGGTGAAACAGTGAGAGCGCCCAAGACACAACGCGAAGCGGCAGACATATGCTGTTTTAACCCATGCATTTACAGCGGACACAATTCTTCATACTTACTTCTGGCGCTGTGTCACAATTTCCTAATTCATGTTACAAACGAACGGTGTGATTTCGTGCTTTAAGAAAGGGCACAAAAATACATCGTACAGCACATTTGCACTGCGTACTACGTGCAACCCATGGGCACCGAGAATGAAAACGTTTTCGTGTATTTTGAACCACGTACACAGCACGCGAAAAACACATCACGGTTAGTTATCTTTTGCATTGTGTTTCCGCGTGATGGGAATCCTATGTCACCGCCCCGCTTATCCCCGCGATGAAGCAAAAACGCGTTGAGCTGTACCAAGCGAGAAGCAATGACCACATGGTTCAGAGCTGACTCGCTTTTGTAGTAGTAAATAAAGTGAAGTTGAAGGTAAACATTCATTAAGCTGCGGATGTAATTGCATGAGAAAATGTTCGTGAATGCATGATGTGCATTTTCACATCGCAGTCAAAGGCCGACCTCGCTGAACAACTTCACTAACTATTCTGCTACATCTGCATAACTTGCTTTAAATTTCAATGACAGATTGATGAGACAAATATATAAGATAGCGCATTTCCTTCTTGCAGCGTTAGCACTCGTGTTGAGCTATTTATAGCAACGTACACACGATTTTCCTGTTCTTATGTCGATACCGAAACTGAGAACTGAGGTGGTGGTGGCGCTAGTGTCCGCCACCATCGGACCATCGCCCTCCGCCCTGCCGCTTTTTTTTTTTTTCTTCTTCCCAGACATGGCGACGTCCTGCGATTTCGTGCGTGCGTCGTAGTGTCGGGTTTGTTCA
This sequence comes from Rhipicephalus sanguineus, assembly GCF_013339695.2. Taxonomy (NCBI): domain Eukaryota; kingdom Metazoa; phylum Arthropoda; class Arachnida; order Ixodida; family Ixodidae; genus Rhipicephalus; species Rhipicephalus sanguineus. The sequence continues at coordinate 98,401,129 of NC_051176.1, forward strand.
CGCTGTCGACCTTTACTGCGTTACCTCGCATTGTGTGTTGTGTGTTGCGGTTACTGACGTAAGCGCAAGTTCTCACTGAGTATGATGCGCGGCAGCGTGCAAAATAGTCACCAGATGCCGGCCGTGCGACTCCGTTCGCTGCGACTCCTTTGTTCGGTGTGATCGAGGGACGTGATTCATGCTTTGGAGACCCTCTTTAGACCGTGCCCTCATCAAATGTTTCCACACATCAGTGAGTAGCAGCACCGCAATCCTTACTCGACGACACGCTCTGTGGGCCTGGAAATGCCTTGACGTTCGAGCACTTCGGGAGCTATAACCGGCGGACAGCCGACGCGGGTAGCTTGGCCGTTCCTTGCTCTGCACATCGCTTGAAAACAGGCGGTCATCCTGCAGCGTACGCTGCCAGCGTGCTTTCTTGCAGAGGTAAGTGATTTTGAATGTTACGCTTCGTACGTTGTCAGCTCGTTTTTATTGTAGTATGCGTTGTCCCTGAAGGAAATCGCATAACTTGTTGGTTCGACATATCGTTGTTGTGTGCATGGTGCCCGCGCACGACGTTTGTCCAAGAGCGTAATCAGTAGTTATATAAAGTTTTGGTAATTAGCTCGTGCGCACGCGCTGCTCTATGTTAATATTTGCTGAAAGGAGACATTTTTCTCAGACACACCATCGTCATGTGTTTTATGCGTTGCAGTTTACACTCGTCAACTTACTCGGGGTAAAGCAATGAATCCAAGCTTGATTTATTTTTTTCTTTGAACGAGCTCTAAAGGAATGATATCCAGCCACCGTCTTGTGCTATGAGCCGTGAATCAGTACAGTGGGAGAATAAAGTGTATGTAGAGATATTTCTTTAGGCGTGCATTTTTGTGCGTCCTTAAGTAACGTGACCGCCAAAAGCGTTTAGGTTAGCACTCTTGGACATTGTTTGTCGCTTTTAAGCAATAGCTTAGGTGGATTTGCTGAAAATGCAATTTCTGCAGCATGACACTGTATTTAGTTTTTTCAGTTTCACCCACTTTTATCCTTATGCGTGTTGACCTAATTTGGCAAAGCGTACTCTCATCTGAATTTGCTATTGCCCTCGGCACTGTACGTGCGTTCGTGCATTGCAGTTACGTGTGACAGTGGTATTACGTGCAAAATTCGTGAACACGGGGTGCCAGCAACACCCCGTGTTCACGAATTTTTCATCTCTTCAAGCTCCCATCTTACCCTCAACTGCTGCTTTTATTGGATTGGTATTACTTGTTTCCTAACTTCCGCAGCTGTATAGCTTGTTTTAAGCACTCATTACTGTGTTTATTGTGCTAGTGCGTTTATGTAAAACCATTCATACGCTATTCGCGCTCTACTGGTGGAGCGATTGCAGTTTTCCATGACTCCGGCAAGTATCATAAAGCACCACTTAAACAGCGCTGTAATCATACCCACGACGCTCGAGCTCAGGCTCTGTACGGTACCATAAATTTTAATTTGCTAAAGTATGCTAAATTGCATAAAGTATGCTATAAATGGTGTTGCACATTGTGTATGTTGCTAAGGACGGAAACAAGCCACCCTGCATCTAAGGTAGATTATATGGCACTCACATGGCTTGTTTCGTTGAACCTGCAACGTGGCATAGACCAGGAATGGAGCGCAGTGTCATCCAATTCTTCCCTCACCTATGCTGCGCTAAACGTTCAGCTGAATATGATAACGTACCAACTCGCCCAACTTCCCCTGCTAATCCATTGATATGGCACAGTGAAACACTGGCATGCGGAGCTTTGTTGGATGTAAAAGACACGTAGACCACAGAATTCTGTGCAAACTGGCAATGCGGAGCTTTGTTGGCTGTAAAAAGACCAGTAGACCCAGAAATTTCCTGCAAAAACCTCGGCAATTTTCGTCAAGCACAAAGTGTATTTCTCATACTTATGTTT